>NC_047019.1:9125667-9254034 GCF_902652985.1 Pecten maximus | reverse complement strand
TATTTTCTTATAATTCGTGAGGATATTGACGAGACATATTTAAACTGCAAGTAATTATCTAAATCATGCGTCATCCAATGCACGATGAAGTTTATTTACAGAAATACGAAACGATCGCTATCTTAAGTTTACTTGTATGAGGTCACGTATAGCCTCGCTTTGAACAGATGCCAAACGTTGGACCCGGTCATGTTATATAACGCCCGTGATTAAACTGAAACATGATAGCGTTATCTGATAGTCTGGACGATCTTGTTAAGAAGATATTCTCATGATATGTAAACTTCCACGAACAACTGCAATTCTATGAACTCATTTGGATCAACGTCATCAGGCATTTTCCACTCCCGTATTGCATAAACTGTTTAAGGGGTTATACGTTAACACTGACGATGAAGAAAATTTAATAACTATAGAATATTAAATAAGTTGAGGTTTTAGTAGAAGTATTTTGTAACATTGAATTTGAAACTTTTCTCCTGTTTTGAAAGAATACAGACGTAACCAATTAATTTGAACCACTCATTAACCGAAATTGGACAAAACTAGTAACAACACATTGATATTTCCGTGACCGGAAGTGACGTTGCGGATGTGCCATGCTCAAAATAATCCTCCGGGGGTGTTCCCTGGCCGTGGTTCCCTTATGTATCCCCTCAAACGGTCTCAAAACGGATTAATTCATAAGTCTAGTAATTAACGTTTAAGATAATTAATATTGTATTCGATGTCATTGTAACTTCACATAAATGAGTTATATCTTACTCGTTGGTAGGTTTCTGTGTTGTAATAAATTCTATGCAGTCTTTAACTTGCAGCTATTGCAATGATCCATGATACTGTAGTTACCTAAAGACCAAAGTTACCTAAAGACCAAATTCTTTGTCTGATCCTGGTGGCGAATATATGTACAAAATAACCCCCCCCCCCCCCCCCCCCCAAAAGAAAACCCACAAAAAAAAAAGAAACACAAAAAACCCAGCAACAACAAAATGGTATCTACCTCTGACTTTTAAATGTCTGTGATTGTACCGCTAACAATTCATTTAATATTCAGGTCAGAATTTAATTTCAGTGATATATTTTACGAAGACAATGTTCCTTTAAGTGTATGTAAGTCTTAGTTTGGAGCAAACTCACGTGATCTTATGCACGAGAGGGTTCCACTTTCTCCCCCTTGTTATGGGAGAGTCTTGATTTCCGGTCCGCTCTCTCAAGGTCAAGAAGCCGGCAATGTGTTACATTTCAAACTTGTGAGTTTCACTATACATTACAACATAAAAACCTTCTATTGAAGTCAACATATGTGGACTAGTGTTCGTCTTTGATCTAAAGTCTCTTTTAGGAATCTTTTATATGTAATATTAAATACAGCTTCAAAATATAAGGAAAAAAATCAGTGTATTGATGGGAAGCAAGGCATCAAGTAAATAAAATGAATGAATGAATGAATGATCTACAGAAACAAAAGGAAATGCAAAGACAAGAGCTGAGAAGGTACCAGACCAATACATTAGACGACACCAAAACATTAGACATCAAAACATCTGCATGGCGACATTAAAAAAGCAGACGACATCAAAACATTTGCCGACATCAAAATATTAGACGGCATCAAAATATTAGACATCAAAACATTTGACATAAAAAATCAGACCCCATCAAAACAACTTACGACATCAATACATTAGACGACATCAAAACATTTGAAGACATCAAGAATCAGACGACATCAAAACATTAAACGGCATCAAAACATTAAACGACATCAAAACATTAAACGACATCAAAACATTAAACAGCATCAAAACATTAGACCACATCAAAACATCTGACGACATAAGAAAAACAGACGATATCAAGCATTAGACGACATCAAGCATTAGACAACATCAAAAGCTTAAGATATTAAAATATAAGGCAAGACAACAACAGGAATTCGGGGACAACATAATATATATTTAGATTTTATCCATCATTCAGAGGTCAATGAACAAAGTAAGCATTAAACATGGCCGACACAGATCCTAATTGATATAATGATACAAAATGTATATGAATACTGTAGGAAGGCAAGATAAATCCGGAAGCAAAATGAGTGAAGGCCAAAACGAATGAAAAAACTAGGACTAAAGAGTCAACAAAACTCTACTAAATACATGTTTGTGTATTGTTTTTCATTATTTTGTAATATACTCAAAAATTGCGGAAAATAAAAATCCTCCAAAAAGAAACCATTTACAGTAACCTTTAAAATGCTGTTTATATGACAGTATCCTAATTGTTTGTTGGTGTTTTGGCCGGTAACCTTCCGGGGAATTACCTTTTACAACACACAGGGACAACGCATGTATTGATCAGGTGACTCAAATACTGTAGATCTTTACAGAGGATGGAAATAAAAATCTAATTACTTGTCTGATAAAGCGTTTGAGGCGGATGTGCGAACTCTCAAAAAAGAAAGAAAGTGTTGTTTGTTTTTAATTTTAATTGAAATTAAGAAAACAAACATAGATAATTGCATATTGAAATATCAATCAATATACTCTTTTTTGAAACGGACAACCGGTAATGGAAACTAATTCAGTTTCTTTGTAGTGAAATGAACATTTGGCCGTCTTTCATTACTGGGGAACGAACTATCTACTTCCTCTGAGATATAAATATAAATGAGTCAATTTCGAGGAATTTTGTTCTGTAATTATTAACTTCATTTATTTTTTTATCTACTTGCTGTTTTTGATGATGATAAATAGTAATACGTTATGTCCTAACGATGATACGCGAGTCTACATATTACCCGCTACTACATACTGAATAGTAGGTAATATTCACGGCCTATTCACCCGCGAACTATGGGTCCGACTGTGACAACCGCAAAATATTAGCCCTTTGAATTTTGACAACTTCAACAGTAAGATGATGTTTTGAGCTTCATGAGATGATCACAACTTCGCTAGCCAAGGTTTTTCAATACGACACTCTTCTTTTAAAGGTGAAAAGGGGGAGTACTGTTTTGAAAACCCTTGGTGAGCGAAGTTGCACTGGTCAATGACGTCACAAAGAAGATGATAGATAAGTTTGACAATTACTGCCATTTTCTTGATATCGAATGGACATACCGACGGAGGAGGGGTCCCTCTGGTTATCTATTTGTGATAAGGATGCAAATCATCATGGCGTCTGTCTACAAAGAGAATCCCTCCCAATAGGTTTGACATAATATTCCAAGCCAGGAATGATAGATATAAGACAGGAATAAGAAGTGTCTTATCTCAAACCTATGCTTTACCAATAAATGTAACATCTGTGTCCAGTAGACTAGTTTAGGACAAACGTAATCAAAAGAGGCAAGCCTCAAAGAGCAGACATATTGAACAATAATACACATCATAGAGCGTGTGTTTCAAATAGTCGTTTGTGTCTCGTCTCCGATCACTTGTGTGAGCTGTGTCGGTTGGTAATGATTTAAATCTGCTTTAAGCAGCCATTGTTATTCCGCCGTTCTCCGTAAAGTTTGCATCATAGATGTTTTGACCGTTGCCGTGTTTTGTTGAATACGAATTCGTAATACACCGATGGTCGCCCGTTGCGTTTTGTTGAATACGAATTCGCAAAACACCGATGGTCGCCCGTTGCGCTTTTTGGATTACGAATTCGCAATACACCTGATGGTCGTCCGTTGTAATGTTTTGTTGTATAAATCCGGTACTTCTGATGATCGTGAAAGAAATAACCCCGGCATTGACTAAATGGACGTTGGTTTGCAATGTACCATGTTGATCATTATCGTTCATTCAACAGTTCAAGGGAACGCGGTGGCCGAGTTGCTAAGGTGTCCCGACGCTTTATCACCAGCCCTCCACCTCTGGGTTGCGAGTTCGAAACCTACGTGGGGCAGTTGCCAGGTACTGACTGTAGGCCGGTGGTTTTTCTCCGGGCACTCCGGCTTTCTTCCACCTCCAAAATCTGACACGTCCTTAAATGATCCTGGTTGTTAATAGGACGTAAAACAAAAACAAACCAAATCAACAGTTCAAACATTTTGATCGTTCAGTGGATTGTCCAGAAGACTCATTAGCGAATACTAGTACTTGTTTAATGATTCTTGTATTGGAACAATATTTATGTTATTTGCTTTTAGTAGACCGTATAAGACTGCTACACAATATGGGTGTAACCCTTTATGCCTGTTTGTGGTTATGAAATTCGTTGAGCAAGAAGAGATGATGCTTGCTGCCCTTTTCTTGGCGTAAGGGTAGTAATTGCATCCCCTTTCAGGGTAGTGGGTGTTCTCTTAAGGGGACACCAGTAAACCCGAGGATGGCCGGGTGACACAGTGGTAACACACCTGCCCTTCACCTAGGCGGCCGGGGTTTGATTCCCTGATCGGAAGTAAAAAGGTATGGGATCATCTGCCCGACCACGTTGGTTTTCCCCGGGTATTCTCCATTTCCTCCCACAGTTATATCCCTCGCGCGCTTCTATCCGGGCCAACATGCGTCATTAATAAAAGCTGATGCAACTTGTTTCACATTTGTTGTAAAATAAGTAAAGTTTGCAAGATTTACCCAAGTATTATGCTTGTTGTGTAACACTGCATGCTATATAGAAGCGACTAATAGTAGGACAACACTTGGATATGTATCTATCTTATATTCATTTTCCTGGTTCAATTCGAAATAAAATGTTATAATTGTCTTCTTTGGTCACTTCCTCAGCCGCTTTCTACAACGTAGCCACGAAATACGTTTTATTTGTAGAAATATGAATGCCTTGTTGATCTCAATCTCCCTATGGTGAATTTTCCATTTCTTGATAGCCATTTCCGCATCTGCGATACTTTTCTGTTTGATTTGAAGTGAAACATAAGAGCTTTCTCCGTATGAATTTTGATATTGAGAATAAATGTCGACTGCTGACATGAGCTAAACAGCACAGCTCGGGGTGACAAAAACCCTTAAATGTAACACTGGCTACAAAAATATTTTATGACCGCCATCATGATCTCATTAGGAAATATTCTTTTGCCTTTGTGATACAAACATCGACGTATTTTTTTATCCTCGTTAGTATGTCTCGTGAATTTGTTCTCCTTATCCTTTTTTATTTCCCTTTTAATGGCGTGTGTGTGTCCTTAGTAATTGCTAGACAATAAGCGCTGTTGTCGGAGTGTTATTCCCGGAGGGACCGACATGCCACGTTCAATATATCATCAGCTGCGCCTTTTCAGAATATACACGGGTTCTTCATGTTCATCTTGAAAAAAAAAAAAAAAATCCAAAATTGACTTAAAAAAATCATGAGGTAAGTTATATTAAAGTCATTGTTTTAACATGATATTTGTTTAAGCCAATTTTCTCCAATTCACCCTTTTGCTCGTGTTTTTGCCCTGACATATCAGAGGAACCGTCTGAAATCAAAACATTTGTGCGATATCTTTTTATTTATTATTCAGTGAACATTATTTCCTTTACAAAATCCGTAATTACTTTTCACTGCCATATCTTTGTTCAATCTTTCGAGTACTTGGCCCTACATTGACTAATTCTACCTTTAAGTAGGAGACGTTTGCATTTTCGGAGCGTATGGTTTCCTTTATCTTTTTTCGATCGTCTCTTCTTTGGTTGTTTTTTACTTTGTTTATACGAATTCGGGTAACAATGTTTTTGTTTATACCTACAAAATGGGTAATTTCTTGTGTAACTCAAACACCAGTCGCTTGGATAGCACACCAATTTATCACATCAATTTTTGAGTTCCAGAAGTAAATCAATGTTGAATTTACATTAGTATTTTCATTTAAAAAAAACCGCAAAATCACAGTTGCGTTTAAAACAATGAAATATAAGCACAGTAGATAAAGAATCACAACTAAGTAATATTTTTTAAGCACATCAACCAGAATAATCTATCATAAAAAGTTCCGCTGGAAACAAGTACTGTGAGTTTTGTAAGGTCTGGAACCTGGTGGTATAAGTTTAGTATACGGTATTATATACTGGCATGACCTTGTTCGATCAGCGCACGTTTGGGAAAAAAATATATAAAACCTTATTTCAATCTTAGACTTGGCAGTGATTCATGTTTAGAAGATATTGGAAGCATATTTATGTAGATGTCACGTGCAAAAAAATGTCAGATGTCAGTTCGTATCTGGATAAACGTCAATCATTTTCGATTTAATGCTCAAAATTCTTGCTTCACGGATTTGTACATATGCAATTGTAGGATATTGTATATATTTCTGCACACGAGACGAATCTCCATGAATGAGATCATGGGTAAATATCAGACTTATCAGGTTTTCAAGATATGTGTAGAAAGCATAACAAATATTCTGCCTATCTTACAAGACTTTTGATTGGCGAGCAGATGTCGTACATAACACATTGCTATGACGACGGCCGTTCGGAGATACGAGAAACTAACACTACAAAAATACTGTCCTCATAAAACAGACATTTCTCCATCTCGCTCGGTATCTGACACGGATGTCTGACAATGGCATTATCTCTTATCCCCGGGGGAGGGGCCGTCGGCAGATGAAAGTGCTGCGGGGTGGGGAAACAGAGGACCGTGTATCGTACAATGAGACGTTATCTGAACGGAGCAAACGCGCGTGCTCTCGAGAGAATCAGAGAGAGCGTATACAAAAGAACAAAGGCGAACCAGGGGGGCCCCATTACATGATAGTAAAACATCGGCAACCGGCATTTCCTGTCAATGTTTGAAAAATAGCCCCGATATTTTACATAACGGACATATTTCTGTTGTCATTGTTCCTCCTTTTTTCACGTTACCTAAAAGATTGCATTATTTACATAACAAATTTCCTTCTGTTTCCTAAAAAAAAATCCCTTGTAATAGTTTTCAGAATACACTTCATTTCGTAAGATTCATATGTTTTGAAATATCAAAGGTAAATTTTTAATATATTTTACATCACGGAGACAAACTGTCATTCTACAAAGGAATCACTTTCACAAAGAAATGAGATTTTTTTTTTTATATTTTCGCTGAACTTAATGTATATTACATAAGATTAAATTGATGTTGAGATGTGCATGCGACTTCAGAGAACGATCAGAAAAGGTGTTCAGAGATAACGTCTCATTAGTTAGGGTATAGGATGAACTGCTAAAGATAACACGCACATCACTCAATTGACTTGATAAGGAGACAAATCAAAGTGTTAACAGAACCTGGAATTTGTCGAAGCAGCATCTGTATCTGTCGAGGCGGTTACAATTACGCGCGCTTTTTAATCGCTGTATGCAATCTGTATTTGATGATATACTTCTGAAGAGAGAATTCTTACTCTAAGTTATCAAATAACAATTTTATCTTGCATCATTTTACAACTGTTAAAAGAGGAGTGCTGAGCCATTGATTTTCTGAAGCGTTTTTAGGATCGGTATTGCTTCCGTCCACGTGACTTCCAAATATGGTGATGATTTGCCTGACATTGAATCGCTTACAGAAATATACATGTATGTCTGAAGTCATGATATCGAAATCTTTTTGTCCAAAGATTCACGATTGCAAATTCGGATTAAACCAAATATAATCAATACCGGAGCTCAAGGGCAGACTTTAATTAATAGATGCTCCACTTAAACAGGTCATGAGAACCGGCAGACATTTTATAGGCTGTCAACGATGATAAAAAAGGATGGGTAAAGAATTCTGATAGAACTGCGTCAAAATTCATGAATCCCATTCACATACTCACGCATAGGGCCTCTGCTGATATCGTATAAAAAAAATTGATGTTCAAATAAATAAGCACATCATGAGTTTAATTTAAAATCAGTAAAATTTTGGTGAAACACAGGTAAAAATAGGGGTATGTTTTTGCTTCACTGCTAGCACTGGCAATAGAAATCCAGGCATTGTCTTACTCCCATAATTGAGAACTGAGGTGATGCCGGGTTTATCGCCCTACGATTGGCTAAGAAAAATTCCTACTGTACAACAAAGCGTAGTGATATTACTGTGGAAAAAAGAGGCATAGAAAACGTTCTATCGTTCAACGAATTGTACTGATATTATTGTGGAAAAAGAGGGGCATAGAAAACATTCTATTGTACAACGAATTGTAGACTATTGTAGTGATATCATTTTTGGGGGAAAAGAGGCCCAGAAAATATCGTGATATTATTACGAAAACGCCTTTTCAAAACTTTGATAGCTTGAAACACTCAAATCTGGCGCATCCACAACAAACATAAAATTGCATTACTTTTAGCGTGAAAAACACTTAGTTAAAATCAGACTACCGATCAACTGTATGTAATCTTGGAGCAAGATCTAAGTGTGCTATTTTGTGTCTCTCATACTTATTATAAATAAAGATAACTTCTTAATACTGTTTGATTATCAAAGTTTATGATCATATTTTCACCGAAATTTCCAGTTTTTATACCACTACAGAAAAAATCAAAGTAAGAATGAAACATATTCGATAACAGAAAAGGTAAGGGATATTGGCCAGATTTAGAACCGATTTTATCTGAAAAAAAAAAGAAAAATATGTGAATTCAATGTGTCCTCCTGAGTATGTTTAAACACGTATGAAGTTTGTATTTTGGTGTGTATGTATTTACTGTACACGTCAAGTCAAGGTAATTCCTTTAGCCCTTTAATTTGAAAGTACATCGCTATTGAATTTTCTAGCATATCTAGAAATCACGATACAGTCACTAGCCCTCCACCTCTGGGTTGCGAGTTCGAAACCTACGTTGCGCAGTTGCCAGGTACTGACCATAGGCCGGTGGTTTTTCTCCGGGTACTCCGGCTTTCCTCCACCTCCAAAAGCTGGCACGTCCTTAAATGACCCTGGCTGTTAATAGGACGTTAAACAAAGACAAAACAAACAAGTACAAGTACACGTCAAGTCAAGGTAATCCCTTAAACCCTGTAATTTGAAAGTAACATCGCTTCATGTATATATGGTATTTCTAGCATGTCACGAAATCACGACATGGTTCTATATATCATTGTGTTTGTGTGATATCTAGCCATACTTCATTCCAAAATCGGAAGACAAAATATAATAACGCTTCTAAACTTCCAATACAAACGGAAGCAATATCTCCGACCTAGAGAAACAAAAGGATGCATGGTGCTAGTTATATATTTCTGTATTTCGTGAGGCTTATTATCGATGATTTATCGCTGTGAAATGAAAAACGAAATCAATTGCGTTGTTTATATCTGTCGGAATGTGTTTTTTGAAATGTACATCCTTAACAATCATCATAGCCGAAGTTTTGAGTAAAATCTAGGCGATATTAAAATATTTGTGTTCTAAGTTAACGTGTAAAACAAACATAAATGCCTTATAAAGTAAAGTAATTCGTTTTTGGAACTGACATTGAAAGCGGAAAAAAATATATCTCATGGAAGTTATCGACATTTTTGTCACCAAAATGGATGATGGCGAAGATGATAAATTCCCATTCGGGATCATTGCCTTCAGAGTTCGGTGGTAATATAATATATCTCAGCCCCATTGGAGGACTGTCACAGGAGACCGGTACTATTTAATTCACATTTTATATATCCATTCTGACAGTCCATTGCTTCTTCTGGAGTGTTTATTGATTTGCGTTAAGCTGAGGTCGCCATAGCGATGTATAGAAATCCTGGTACCCAAAAACCGTGCGCTATGATGCCTTCACTCAAATGGTGTTAATATTACGACACGCAAATCAACGCTCTCTTCAAGAAAGCATTAAAAGGATTTTCACAAGGTATTTTATGTGTGAGATTTGCATTTTTAAATTGTTTTAAAGAAGAAATTCTTAATAGATTTGTACTTTTTAATGTTATATGGCAACCATAATATAACTCACCCACGGCGGCCATCAACTTACAGTTATCAAAAGAATACAATGTTAATTATCCATCAGTATTCGAGGTATCGTAAATCCTGATTGGCTTCCCGTAAAAGGAAAATCGCATGATTTTTCTTCTTCACTATAGAAGAATCTACGGTAGTTTATTTCCGTGATATTACTAGAATCTTTGACGTAATCTACCTCTCCACTGTCTCCACTTTCTCGTCTCTTATCTAAGAATAGATTTTCCACATTAAAGTCTACCTTCTGATTTTTTATTTTGAGTATTATCTCATGATGGAAATTCATTTTGATATATAAATTGAGAATGGTTCATGACTTGTAATAACCTGTCACTAATTAATTAATTAATTTGTATATTGACAAAAAACAACAACAAACAAACAAAAACAAACAAAAAACTCACGAAAACAAAAAACATTAAAAAATCCCAATCAAAACAAAACAAAACAAAACACGCCCCCCCCCTCAACCCCCCCCCCCCCCCCCCCCAAAAAAAAAGCAAAAAAAAAAAAGCAAAAGCAACACTACTTTGTCATGCATGTAATCATACAATCTTTCTTGCAGTGATAGAGCAATCTTTCTTGCAGTGATAGATAATGAAAATATTAAATTATGTAAGAATAAAAAAAAATGATTTTACCATCAAAATAGAAATAATAAAACACATTATTGTTGTTTTTCTCTCCCTTTATATTCCATCACGTTGTTCTGTTGTTTTCCCGGTGTCACGCACCAACATGCGTCCTGACTACATCTTGTATGTATCAGCGTTTGTACTCAAACGTAGGTCTGACGTTTGATTGGAAATCTTTTTTCTCGGGAGATAGCATTTTATGAGTGTTTCATATCCCGTTAAGATCCCAGGTCTGTGATATGATCCCTTCTCGGAGAGGCTTGCGTTTTGCAGAAAGTTGATAGCATGGCCTTTCCTGTGCTGTCGTGGTTGTGTCCTGTGGCATGGCAAAACACTTTATTTGTATCTAAATTGTCTGCAAACCTCCCACATGGCGTTCAGAGAGGAAGCCATCGGCTACTACATGGAGACTCCACCAAGTAGTTTTCCTGGCTGTTGACAGGGCGATCAATCTGTCACTAACAACTAAAGCAAACGGATTTTATCTGTGTCATTTATGCTGGGAATTATCCGTTGAACGTACACGGTATCATGACATGGAAGGGAATACCTAATCACATGAGTTACCATGTTACCAATAGCTATCTTAAGGTTCTAGAATTTCTTTATAAGGCCGACCCTTTACGAACTGATCAACCAAATCATATGTGTTCTATCATATTACAGTGGAGGTGTGGCTGCATCTGGACCGTTGATAGGAAATTATTTAAGTTCAGAAAAATATCTAGCTTCTTTTAGAATGTGAAACGGGACTTAGTTAGTTTGTATGGACCTTTGTTTTTTTTGGTTTTTGTTTTGCTTGTTTATTTTTTTGTTTGCTTGATTGCTTGCTTACTTGCTTTTTTGGTTGTTTGCTTATTTGTTTGATTACTTGTTTGTTTGTTTGCTAAGCTGTGTGTTTTGTTTACTTGTTTGCTTGCTTGCTTGTTTGCTAAGTTAATTGATGGGTTTTTTGTTTGTTTTTTTGTTAATTTTGTTTACTTGCCTTTTTGTTAGGTTAATTGTTAGGTTGTTTGCTTGTTTATTACGTTGTTAATTTTGTTTACTTGCTTGTTTATTAGGTTGTTTGTTTTGTTAACTTGCTTGTTTGCTGGGTTGATCGCCCCATGAACAGCCACGGTCATTTTGAGACGGGATCGAGGAGACTTATTTCGGTACAAACTAGGATATAAGACTACCATTGTAAAATTGTGTTGGTTTCAGATGGATAACCAGATTGTGTCACTCTGTTAAACTCTAGATTGACAAGTGACTCATCTAATACTCTCGTCTTTAAAACTTGACCTTAATGATATGAGATTAAAGTACAAAAATATATGTCGTCTTAAATATGAAGTAAATTGGTCTCGTGCCAAATATCTGAATGAGCCTGTCTTTGTTAAAAAATAAAAAAAACGTTAAAAACAAGGAACATAACAAACTTAGATATCTAGAAGTAAACACAAAATAATTCGTAATATCGAAGTGAAATATCGATACAGCCATGATAGGTCGAATTAAATGTAGCATGCTTAACAATTTCGATGCATCAAGAAAGATTTAATAACAATCTCGAGATTACAATACACAGTTTTTTTTACCATATCGATGTTTCTATATACTATACAACATAAATGATTCTACAAAGACTTTAAAATATAGAGATATCAATTCAGATATATTCACATGACTTGATAACATCGAAATATCAGTAGAGATTTAATAATCTCAAGATAAAGATCCCGACTTTCCCGAGATTACAATGGAGACATTATAATCTGTATTGTTATCATAACCATCTCTATTTATCTATACAGACTTCACAATCTCGAGGTAACAATACAGACATCACGATCTCGAGGTAACAATACAGACGTAACAATATCGATGTATCTTAAACTTCACAATCTCGAAGTAACAATACATACATGACAATCTCGAGGTAAAAATACAGACTTCACAATCTCGAGGTAACAATACAGACATCACAATCTCGAGGTAACAATACAGATATCACATTCTCGAGGTAACAATACAGATATCACAGTCTCGAGGTAACAATACAGACTTCACAATCTCGAGGTAACAATACAGTCATCACAATCTCGAGGTAACAATATAGACATCACAATCTCGAGGTAACAATATAGTCATCACAATCTCGAGGTAACAATACAGACATCACAATCTCGAGGTAACAATACAGTCATCACAATCTCGAGGTAACAATACAGTCATCACAATCTCGAGGTAACAATACAGACATCACATTCTCGAGGTAACAATACAGACGTAACAATATCGATGTATCTTAAACTTCACAATCTCGAAGTAACAATACATACATGACAATCTCGAGGTAAAAATACAGACTTCACAATCTCGAGGTAACAATACAGACATCACATTCTCGAGGTAACTATACAGATATCACAATCTCGAGGTAACAATACAGACATCACAATCTCGAGGTAACAATACAGACATCACAATCTCGAGGTAACAATATAGACATCACAATCTCGAGGTAACAATATAGACATCACAATCTCGAGGTGACAATACAAACGTCACAATCTCGAGGTAACAATACAGAGACGTCACAATCTCGAGGTAACAATATAGACATCACAATCTCGAGGTAACAATATAGACATCACAATCTCGAGGTGACAATACAAACGTCACAATCTCGAGGTAACAATACAGACGTCACAATCTCGAGGTAACAATACAGACATCACAATCTCGAGGTAACAATACAGACATCACAATCTCGAGGTAACAATACAGACATCACATTCTCGAGGTAACAATACAGACATCACAATCTCGAGGTAACTATACAGATATCACAATCTCGAGGTAACAATACAGACATCACAATCTCGAGGTAACAATACAGAATTCACAATCTCGAGGTAAAAATACAGACATCACGATCTCGAGGTAACAATACAGACGTAACAATATCGATGTATCTTAAACTTCACAATCTCGAAGCAACAATACATACATGACAATCTCGAGGTAAAAATACAGACTTCACAATCTCGAGGTAACAATACAGACATCACAATCTCGAGGTAACAATACAGATATCACATTCTCGAGGTAACAATACAGATATCACAGTCTCGAGGTAACAATACAGACTTCACAATCTCGAGGTAACAATACAGTCATCACAATCTCGAGGTAACAATATAGACATCACAATCTCGAGGTAACAATATAGTCATCACAATCTCGAGGTAACAATACAGACATCACAATCTCGAGGTAACAATACAGTCATCACAATCTCGAGGTAGCAATATAGTCATCACAATCTCGAGGTAACAATATAGACATCACAATCTCGAGGTAACAATACAGTCATCACCATCTCGAGGTAACAATATAGACATCACAATCTCGAGGTAACAATACAGTCATCACAATCTCGAGGTAACAATACAGTCATCACAATCTCGAGGTAACAATATAGACATCACAATCTCGAGGTAACAATACAGTCATCACAATCTCGAGGTAACAATACAGTCATCACAATCTCGAGGTAACAATATAGACATCACAATCTCGAGGTAACAATACAGTCATCACAATCTCGAGGTAACAATACAGACATCACATTCTCGAGGTAACAATACAGACGTAACAATATCGATGTATCTTAAACTTCACAATCTCGAAGTAACAATATATACATGACAATCTCGAGGTAAAAATACAGACTTCACAATCTCGAGGTAACAATACAGACATCACATTCTCGAGGTAACTATACAGATATCACAATCTCGAGGTAACAATACAGACATCACAATCTCGAGGTAACAATACAGACATCACAATCTCGAGGTAACAATATAGACATCACAATCTCGAGGTAACAATATAGACATCACAATCTCGAGGTGACAATACAAACGTCACAATCTCGAGGTAACAATACAGACGTCACAATCTCGAGGTAACAATATAGACATCACAATCTCGAGGTAACAATATAGACATCACAATCTCGAGGTGACAATACAAACGTCACAATCTCGAGGTAACAATACAGACGTCACAATCTCGAGGTAACAATACAGACATAACAATCTCGAGGTAACAATACAGACATCACAATCTCGAGGTAACAATACAGACATCACAATCTCGAGGTAACAATACAGACATCACATTCTCGAGGTAACAATACAGACATCACATTCTCGAGGTAACAATACATACATCACAATCTCGAGGTAACTTTACAGATATCACAATCTCGAGGTAACAATACAGACATCACAATCTCGAGGTAACAATACAAACGTCACAATCTCGAGGTAACAATACAGACATCACAATCTCGAGGTAACGATACAGACTTCACAATCTCGAGGTAACAATACAGACTTCACAATCTCGAGGTAACAATACAGTCATCACAATCTCGAGGTAACAATACAGACATCACAATCTCGAGGTAACAATACAGTCATCACAATCTCGAGGTAACAATATAGACATCACAATCTCGAGGTAACAATACAGTCATCACAATTTCGAGGTAACAATACAGACATCACATTCTCGAGGTAACAATACAGACGTAACAATATCGATGTATCTTAAACTTCACAATCTCGAAGTAACAATACATACATGACAATCTCGAGGTAAAAATACAGACTTCACAATCTCGAGGTAACAATACAGACATCACATTCTCGAGGTAACTATACAGATATCACAATCTCGATGTAACAATACAGACATCACAATCTCGAGGTAACAATACAGACATCACAATCTCGAGGTAACAATATAGACATCACAATCTCGAGGTAACAATATAGACATCACAATCTCGAGGTGACAATACAAACGTCACAATCTCGAGGTAACAATACAGACGTCACAATCTCGAGGTAACAATATAGACATCACAATCTCGAGGTAACAATATAGACATCACAATCTCGAGGTGACAATACAAACGTCACAATCTCGAGGTAACAATACAAACGTCACAATCTCGAGGTAACAATACAGACATCACATTCTCGAGGTAACAATACAGACGTAACAATATCGATGTATCTTAAACTTCACAATCTCGAAGTAACAATACATACATGACAATCTGGAGGTAAAAATACAGACTTCACAATCTCGAGGTAACAATACAGACATCACATTCTCGAGGTAACTATACAGATATCACAATCTCGATGTAACAATACAGACATCACAATCTCGAGGTAACAATACAGACATCACAATCTCGAGGTAACAATATAGACGTCACAATCTCGAGGTAACAATATAGACATCACAATCTCGAGATGACAATACAAACGTCACAATCTCGAGGTAACAATACAGACGTCACAATCTCGAGGTAACAATATAGACATCACAATCTCGAGGTAACAATATAGACATCACAATCTCGAGGTGACAATACAAACGTCACAATCTCGAGGAAACAATACAGACGTCACAATCTCGAGGTAACAATACAGACATAACAATCTCGAGGTAACAATACAGACATCACAATCTCGAGGTAACAATACAGACATCACAATCTCGAGGTAACAATACAGACATCACATTCTCGAGGTAACAATACAGACATCACATTCTCGAGGTAACAATACAGACATCACAATCTCGAGGTAACTATACAGATATCACAATCTCGAGGTAACAATACAGACATCACAATCTCGAGGTAACAATACAAACGTCACAATCTCGAGGTAAAAATACAGACATCACGATCTCGAGGTAACAATACATACATCACAATCTCGAGGTAACAATACAGACATCACAATCTCGAGGTAACAATATAGACATCACAATCTCGAGGTAACAATACGGACTTCACAATTTTGAGGTAACTATACAGACATCACAATCTCGAGGTAACAATACAGGCTTCACAATCTCGAGGTGACAATATACAGCAGTCACATTCTCGAGGTGACATACCGACTTCACAAACTCGAGATAACAATACAGACGTCACATTCTCGAAGTATTTATACAAAAATCGCAATATCGAGGTTGCATTACAAAGTTCAAAATATCTTGGTATTTATACAAACGTCACAATCTCGAGATGATAGTACAGCCTTCACTATCTCGAGCTTAAAATTGAAACTTTAGAATCTCAATCAGCAGTCTGATATATCCCAGCCGTTTTTGTTTACATATTTCATCGTCTAGAATTCACATCTTCCTATCGCTACTCTGATTTCGATAATTTGGCCAGAGAAAATATCGTCTGGTACTGTTGTTTGTGTTTTGTTTTTGTTCCATTAATTCAAGATTGCTAGTACGCTTATATCGCTATACATTAAGTACTAGACAGTAAATTCGATCCCAGCCTTGTGGCATTCCTCGCACCTTCGTTTGTTTTCCAGCCAGACCAAGACTTTATCATTGTTGTTAAAGGAAACACAACATTTGGCAGTGTCTGGACATTTCTTACTCAGTAATTCTTTTCGTCTTTGAACATAAACACATCCTGATCTTGTTAGCCTGGGCCCTAACGACAGCCTGTCAGGGTGTTTCTCGCCTTTGGTCTTTAATTATTTGGTCATCCCGCCACCTACAATGCTTTAAGGCCTGTCCGAAACTGTAATTCAATTTGCCGCGTCTCTAAATGCTCTTCTTGTTGTTCTCTATATCTTTTCTTCTAGAATCTTCCCGCAAACAGTCGGTGTTTTTTTCTATAAACGAAATCTTTAATGTAAATTATGGGAAGATTCTGTGCGTCCGTTGTGTTTCTCTGCTATCGAATCAATCGTTCTAGGACCTACATCCCAAAGCATATTCACATTGATATTTTTAAAGATTTCCTCAAATTATTATCAAATGTATCTAAACTAATTTATTTCTTTTAATGGATCAAGTTTAAAGATTAAACCCTATAATAAAGAAAAGAAAATCTTTCAAAATTTGTGATAAATATATTTGTTTTGATCATTTGTGTTTTGGTTAAGCTGACTATCCTCGATCAATTTCTCTCAAATATTCAAGTATTTTCCTCGTAGGGCGATAATTCTATTTGTTGTTCGAATGTTCTGCCATTATACCCCCTCCTCCCGATATCACGAGCCCCTCCCGCTAATGTTTGTTCTCACGTTGTCAATAACTTCACCCGAATCCAATTACATACACCAATAAAATACCATTGATCTGACGATCGAGAGGTGGCGAAAACGTCACCACGGAGCTGCCGTCGCCTTCTAATATTGGAAACATAGCACAATGAAGCTGGGGAAAATATTCCGGAATTCTTTTGTTGTCTCTGTAGCGATCCCCGTCTCATTCTGAGATCTTTTGTGAATTTGCTATCGGTTACGTAATTGTGGAACAAGCTGCTTTTTTCAGTTCTGTAGGGGGTTCTTTGAACTTCCGGTTTGAAGGCAACTTGACAGTTTTTGATTGCAAGCTTCACATTGATCCTGATTCAAGCGTTATAATTATCTTAATTACTTGAAGACTACAAAATTATAAAGTAAAGAGAGGGATGAAAAAATGAAAAAAATATTGAAGAAACAAAACCACAATGGAACAGAAACAAAAGAAAAAAGATTGAAACTGAAAATATAAAGAAAACACAACAGCACGTGGATATTCAACTGCATCTAGTACCATGATTCTGACTCAAAATGCTTGTACATACTTTTGGTGGTAATCCTCCTTATTTTTCGAAATTTTGGTGTTTATTGCTTTACGCTTTACTCTGATCATGTGTTTGTTTCATCCTGTTAACTGTCGTGTAGAATTAGGGCTGTGTCGTTGGGATAATCCATTAAAATTTGATGATCGGGAAAATTTGG
The DNA here is from genome assembly GCF_902652985.1 of Pecten maximus. Taxonomy (NCBI): domain Eukaryota; kingdom Metazoa; phylum Mollusca; class Bivalvia; order Pectinida; family Pectinidae; genus Pecten; species Pecten maximus. The sequence goes on along the minus strand of NC_047019.1, from coordinate 9,235,693 downwards.
GCTCGCCAAAATTTTTAACAATACAGCATCATACTTTTAAAGCTAATAATATGAAGAAACTATATATGATGTACATGTACATGTATGTATAAAGCTCATGGACCTGCAGTCAGTAATGTTGGTTCCGTCAAATACCACTGATAGTCGAAGCGTCTTTCCATCCGACTTTTGTTTCTCAGCTTGTGGAATTTTTGCCGAAATGAAGAAATATATCCAGTTGTCTTTTACAATTCAAATATGACTTAAAGATGAACAACAGTTTTTCTAATCAATATACTGTATAAAGATTCTAAGATTTTTTTTCAGTTTTTAATTTCACCAGTTTATTTATTTATTTACTTATTCGCATTTTGGCTACTCTAACGTCTTTCGTGCAGTGTTCTCCTAAATAGAATGCTATAATTTCGATAAATGTATAATTATAGGAAATCGAAGCTAAAATTTGTGGAATGGAACTATGTTATAACTTGTAATCTTGTCTATTTGGTTCACTCATGCAATGAAATGTCCCAATTAAAAATAAATTGCCAGTTATTAAGATATTTTTGTTTTCCAAAATACGCCTATACCTCTTTCTACAGTGTATTTTCAAAACAAACAACAACAAAAAAGAAAGAAAAAAACAAGCAACAAACTTTCACCGATATACATATTTTTAAATGTAATAAAACTCTTTCTCTGATATTTTTTTAAGATGAAACTCTATCCAAACAGTACTTTAAGACAAACAAACTATAGACAAAATGTCCCTACATTTTGCGCATATTATAACCTTTCTAAATATAGCTAGCTCTTCTGAAATGTTTCAGATAATTGAATATATCTTGATTTTCCTCTTATTCACGTTTTATTTTCAGTTCTTGGTCTTTCACTGACAATAAATACATTTAACACCGGCTATGACATTAGATAATTTAATTTAATCTGGTCCAATTCAATTTTGTCACCACTTTACGGCATTGGCTACCAAGGATACTATACCATGGAGCTAAAAGGAATGCTGAGCAAACACTCTAAATTAGCCATTTCCCTAAAGCAATCGCCCGCCATTTCATGCGCGCTCTAGCCACGTGCGGTAATAACACAATGACATATTTTCATATCCATAGATTCGTAGAAATCACGCCTACACTTTATATTTTCTAACCACAATGATCTTTTCATTTCGTCATAGATCAAAATTAGCAAACTGAAATTAATAATTCATATCTAAACAATGATTTGTCTGAACAGCAGAGTATAACGTATTGATATACACGTGCCAAGGTATGTCAATTTTAGATGCATGCACGTGCAGTCTTGATATGACCGGGTTTTTTTAATCTCCCAAGAAACACTTCCTATTTCATTTTCGGTGAATAGGGAAAATGTGTTTTAAGAATTTATGTTTTTTAGTGGTAGGTCAAATTTCAACGGATAATTGAACCATACATGCGGCTTTTATGGTAACATCAAACAGACCGAAATGGCAGGAAGAATGATATCCAACTCGGTCAAATTATACTATGTACTGAGAACAGACCTAAATGGCAGGAAGAATGATTTCCAACTCGGCCACATTATACAATGTACTTACAACAGACCGAAATGGCAGGAAGTATGATATCCAACTCGGTCACAATATAAAATGTACTGACAACAATTTAATTAACCAGTCTTAACACCCAACACCAAGCCCATAGCGAGGTATTGTCGAGTGGGGCGTTAAGGAAGGGAAATGCCTCTGTGAAATAAAGGGAATTGTGCACTTCAAGTTTCCGGTTGTAAATGTAATGTTGAAAGTTTCAAGTTTACTCTTTCTTTAACCTTCCGTGTCGTCACCGCTAGCTGTACCGTGTCATCGCTAGCTGTACCGTGTCACCACTAGCTGTACCGTGTCACCGCTAGTGGTACCGAGTCACCGCTAGCTGTACCGAGTCACCGCTAGCTGTACAGTGTCACCGCTATCTGTACCGTGTCACCGCTAGCTGTACCGTGTCACCACTAACTGTACCGTGTCACCGCTAGCGGTACCGTGTCACCGCTAGCTGTACCGTGTCACCACTAACTGTACCGTGTCACCGCTAGCTGTACCGTATCACCGCTAGCTGTACCGTGTCACCGCTAGCTGTACCGTATCACCGCTAGCTGTACCGTGTCACCACTAACTGTACCGTGTCACCACTAGCTGTACCGTGTCACCACTACCTGTACCGTGTCATCGCTAGCTGTACCGTGTCACCACTAGCTGTACTGTGTCACCACTAGCTGTACCGTGTCACCACTAGCTGTACCGTGTCACCGCTAGCTGTACCGTGTCACCGCTAGCTGTACCGTGTCACCGCTAGCTGTACCGTGTCACCACTAGCTATACCGTGTCACCCCAACTGTACCGTGTCACCACTAGCCGTACCTTGTTACTGTTAGCTGTACCGTGTCAAACGAATTCACAGTGCAAATATAGCAGTGATAGCGTTTTACAGCTTAAAAGCTATTTTCTTATTTCACATTTTCATTTCTGTCATCAATAATAAGGATTCACTGTTGTCTATGAAATAAAAACATTCGATAAATGTTTTAATATGGAATTAAATTATGTTTGAATTACACCGTGTACTTGTTTCAGACAGGGTGTTCAAATAAAATAGTGATTGTGTAGATTGAAGTGTGATTTTGTAGCTTAATGTGCACTTCCATCTTCTGTGTTAATCTTGACCCGCCATCTTGAAAAGACCATTCCCGTAAACGGGTAGCATGTGTTACCTTGTATATCGATTCCCGTCTGAAGTATCAAGCCGCTGCCGTCTCGGTGAAGGTCGAGTGACTAACCACTGCTCCACCCGATCATGATCATTTTGAAACACATAATTTATAATAGAAAGATCAGTTAATAATTGGGGTTTGGAGTATTAACTGCATAAGGCAATTGATATGAATGCATAATTATATTCAAATACATTTACAAATTTACATACATCTTATCCCTCGGTTAATATTTTTCTTATGTAAATACAGCCATGTATCAACCTCATTAAAGGGCCATGATTAAATATCGTAGATTTCATTATATAATGTGAGCAATATATCTTCTGTAATTTTTTTTGTAAGAAGTTCAAAAATTATAAATACCTCATAAATATTATGATGCATGATTATTGACTGATTCAAGTTTAAAAAAAAACCTTACAGTGCACAGAAAACATGATTTTTAACTTTGACAACACAATTAATGTTTAAATTGGTTTCTTGGGCGAAAACACGCTTCGTTCTATCAGTCCATGGCGGACTGATGGACATATCTCGCTACCACTGGGATTTGGTATGTCACATCAATCAATCCTGCTTAGAATTGGTGCCTTGATGTGAAACACAAACAATTAACACATTCGAAGTAACACCGAGAAAGTGAACGAGATCTTGATTAATCTGTTGCTGTTAGATTTGGTTTGTTTGATTGGCCACAAAATGGCCGCCGACATTGGATAAACAGAACATCATCGGGTCTTTCTTGGAAACAAATGTCGTATTTACATTTCAGAGAATCTAATTTGGTCTCTACTTAAGTATTATCTGTGTAGTAATGTAAAATTAAATCGAGAGAAACAATATTTCCTTTATGTAAGGTATACTGTTTGTTTTGTTTAACGTCCTATTAACAGCCAGGGTCATTAAAGGACGTGCCAGGTTTTGGAGGTGGAGGAAAGCTGGAGTGCCCGGAGAAAAACCACCGACCTAAACAACTGCAACTGCCCGACGTAGGTTTCGAACTCGCAACCCAGAGGTGGAGGGCTAGTGATAATGAGTGTCGGGACACCTTAACCACTCGGCGGCCCACGCGGTTTACAGTCCACTTAATACAAACTCTGATAATACAAAAACTCGATTAATACGAATGAAAAAAAACATACACCGGTCCTGGATTGGAAACAAATTCCTTAACAACTGGACATTAAAGAATGAGGTCCATGGTATTTTCATGAACACTGACTTCCCATTGACTGTTCACATCGGATCTATGATGTGTTATTACATCATATGACAAAATTACTGGCTCCCAAGGGGCTACACTTGGGTACTACGAGCTCCTCGGGCACTTTCAAAATGGCGCGAAATTGAACGTGAATTTATTGTGACGTCACTGTTACTGTTGTGATATTGACACAGACGACGAAATTAGCTGTTGTTTCAGTCCTTCCTGGGCATTAACAATTGAAGTAAAATGTAAGTGTAATGTATTAAAAAAAGTATTGTCTTCTTTAGAAGTGGCCCAAAACGAAGGCAGTATTACATTTTAAAGTTTATTAAATATCTGGGCCCAGTTGTTCAAAAGGTGATTAGCTTAATCACTTGATTTGAAAAATCCGTGTGTGACTATTCTTAAAATGGGCAGGTAGGAAGGGCCTGAAGAGTGCTAGAGTTTTCTTAATACTTTTAGTTAGTTTTACCAGAATTTTATCCGGATTTTGAAATTGTTCTTAAACTGTTATTAGCCCTGATTTATTTAGGTACAAGAAGTATACAAATTACCCGTGGTCTAGGAGTATCAGTTTATTATTATAAGTTATACAGAATCTGGCTTATACAAGTTTACAGTTTATTCAAATGTGGTTTATACAAGTTCACTGGATTAGGTAGGCCTGGTTTTCACATTGCGTAGTATACTTAAACAACAGGGTGTCGGATTATACAGTGTAGACGGACTAGATAATTATTGCAGTTTACGGTCGGTTTGCTTAATTCAAAGCTCAGCTGAAAGTGTATGTTTATATAAACATATCAAATTGTGTTGCGAAACCTTCCAGCGCCGAGATCTAAACAAAATTGATATTAAGTCCGGTACACTGTACCTTTCCGATGAGAAACTGTGATATGTCATATGGTTAAGAATTAATATTTCTTGATTAATAGTCTCAGTTTCGGGTTTACTTCTACTCTAAAAATACATTCATTTAAAAATCGATTTTGTGACGCATTCAGAGAAAATATTAAATTCTAAATACTTGATTAATAACAGAACCACTATATTTGTTCTAAATGTTTACCAAATAGCACGTGCTTCATTTCGTTGTGTCAGTTTCAATTACGTCACAGACACCAATTTCTATAACGAACGTTCGGTTTCATCAATAATTTAGTTTGGCGTCGTTCAACCTGTTGCTTCTCATAGAATTTTCCAATTTTATGTTTGTATGTGGTAGTTTGTCTTTTCATGTATTTTTATTCTTGTCTGAAGATAATTACAGGACGTAACTATCACTGATAGTAACCAAACAAACCTAATTTAGTTTTATTCCGGGATTTATTTCAATTTAAACTGGAAGTTCAACCGTGATCGTAAAACTTCATTAATTAGCTCCAGTAAATCAGCCAGTCAATGATCAGTTTAATCGAATTCTGTTTCTGTCATAGACCAAGGTTTCTCTCAATGTTTCCCAGAATGCTACACAAACAGCGGCTTCTGTTCTGTCTTGTCTTCGACAAGGTCGTCAAAATGCTCCCTCTGGAGTTTCAAGTGGCGTGTTCGTCCCAATGTTCCACTGGTCCTGGCCTCGAGTGACGTGATCCTCTCAACGTCCCCTATGGTCCTTGTCTCAAGTCACGTGTCCCTACCAAAGTTACCTCTTGTCCTGGCCCCAAGTGACGTGCTCCTCCTATTGTTTCCTCTAGTCCTTGTCTCAGGTCACGTAATCCTTCCAACCTTCCATCTGGTTCTCGCCACATGTCAGTAATCGTCGAAATGTTCCCTCTGGTTCATACCGGAAGTGACGTATTTCTCCGAATGATTCCTCTGGTTCTGGCCTCAAGGCACGTGTTCCTCCCAATGTTCCCTCGTGTTCACGCCGGAAGTGAGGTGTTTCTCCGAATTTTTCCTCTGGTCCTGGCCTCAAGTCACGTGTTCCTCACAATGTTCCCTCTGGTTCATACCGGAAGTGACGTATTTTGCGAAAGTTCCCTCTGGTCTTCGTTTCAAGCCAGTGTTTCTTCCAATGTTGCCTCATGTTTTCGCCACATATTGCTCCCAAAGTTCCCTGTGGTCCTCGGTACAAGATATTGATAATTTATTGTGTATTTAATTAAATGCCCCTAATGAAATCGTTCTTGTTTCAGATGTAACGCCGGTCCAAAAACAAGTGTAGATTTAAGAATATCATGTAGAAAAACCTGACTGCATTTGGTAGAAATAATTGTATACTGAAATATTTGTTTAATCTGGTTTTACACGGAATCTTATGTGTGTGAAATTAAGAAAGTCCAAATTTTCCAATCGGAGGAGTTTTTAATTTAAAACAGAAATGTTTAATTACGCTAGAAAGATGTCCTTTTTAAAATCGTGGGAAAAAATATATGCTTGATTACACCGATAACTTAACAGTGCTGCATTGAAACACATCACAAAGAATAATGACCCTATTAAATGTACATTTTTTTTTCATTTTTTTTTTCAAACTTAGAGGGTTGCTTAACCTGATTTACTGTTGTTGTCATACAGTGGAAAAGTAATTAAAAAATAGTTTAAATATTGATTCTTGCAATAAAATCCAGAATACCGTGAAATCATTAATTTTCTTTTTTTATTATTATTTTTTTTTACTTTGTGGGAGCTCCTGTGCCACCTTTGCCGCACAATTCTAACGGCATAAGCGATCTATGTCTGTCTGTTAGTGTCAACAATTTTAACTTTAACATGGGGCCCATTAGGCCTGCATCGGTCACCTGGTATCCACACTTCTTTGATGATTCTCCTTCATTCAGTTAATCAAAAAAACTAACATTTGTGCTTCAGCAAATGTTAACCCCTGTGATCTTGAATATGGCCAAAGGTGATTCATTTTCACGAATTTTGTTGGGTATCATCACAGTGACCTATCATGCTATAATTCTAGTCGTTAACGAAATTGGTTGTTTTAATAAATTTGTGACATTGAAACATTTCCATTTGCAAAATTTATCGACTGCCACCCAAGGAACATACACCAGCCAAATATCTAGGCATTTTAGTAAATCAGAAGTGGACCCCCGTGACCTTGAATATGTGTCAAGGTCATTTATTTTCTCAAACTAAGCCAGCCCTCATCCCAGGAATCTACCAGCCGAACAGCTTTGAGTCTAGGACTTTTAGTTAATCAGAAGAAGTTTTCAGAGTAATTGAACAATGTTGACCCATGCGACCTTGATCGCGTGTCAAGGTCACTTCTTTTCGCAAAATTTGTTTCACGAATCTACCAGCAAAACATCATGACTCTAGGTAAAGAAGTCGTTTAAAAAAAATGTTGACGTCGAAGGTACAACAAATGAACGGACAAGAAGCCGCGCAACAGCATCAGCTCATTTAGCCCTTCGGGAAGGTGAGCTTAAAAATATCGTCAAACAATTTTGACGAATAGAGTTCCGTTGAAAGCTTTATTCATGTAAATAAAAATGTCGCCTTATAACAATACAATATCTTAGCCAACTCCGTCCAAAGACGGAATCCGGAATTATTTGTGTAACCAAGAGCGGCTGTTTATTGAATCAAAAATGTTTTGAAGAACGTCATCAAACCAAAACGCAACACTGAAGTATTGTATAAATTTTTAATCTCATCTCAAAATTAATTGAGATTCATGGCAGTATGAATAATTCAGAGAGTGGAATATTCCAAAATTATATTAGGAACATTTCCACTTGACAAACGAAATATAATGACATTTCCATTCCTTCTAGAAGTTCTGTAATACATCCAATCGATAAAGCCTTGAGCAATATTCTGTCTTTTCATTTCCATTTAAATCATTGAATTGTATTCTCGACACAGGAAAAAATATCAGCATTTGCTTTTAAAACTCAAGCAAAATTATATACATCCTACAATACCGTGTCAGCCGATATACTTGACTGGGGTATTGTGATATCGATTCATTTCAAAATATAGTCTTTTGTACAAATTTAAAAGCAATTAACGATCCCTTTGTACACATTTAAAAAAAATGATTAACCCTTTGTACAAATTTAGGAGATTAGTGTTCTATTTGATTAAATTAACAAAGAAATTAATTGAGTGTCAGTTTAAAATGAAAGATTACGCCAGCAAGCATATTTATTTTGATATGAGTATTTTCAAACCGGAATCTTTAAATACCGGAAGCGGAAGTGCTTTCGTTTTGAGAAACATATTCCAATAACAACTTCGAGAATTAAGGTGCATCACACCAACGTAATGTAAATGTCTTATGACCCGGATTGTAATGGTTTTCTATAACTGTTCGTACAAAGAGGAAACGATGCCTTAAAAATGGTACCGGAAAACCATATTGTGTATTCTGCAAAGTGAGAAAAAACGAATTCCATATTTTACGAATTTCTTTCCATTAATGTTCGATCGCATTGAATATGTGCTCGCAACATTACAAATAGCAAAAATAATTAAACATACACAGTATAATAATATGCATACTATATGAATTATCAAGCTAGTGCACATCATCGAGAAACCAGTAAGAAATCATTTAAAAATTCCAAAGTAGTGATATTACATTATCGAAGGATATATATATAGCAATTCATCTTGAGCGTATCGAGGGTGAACGCACGTGCAAGGTCAGTGCGACGCATAATACTCAGCACAAGAGCTTGTATAAGTATGCACGTGCAATGCGCTTCTTTGCTGTCTGTCCGACTTGTTGCGCTTAGATGTCATAATTCTACACGTATGTACGTAAGTTACCATTTTGGGCAATGAACCTTCTTACTGCAGTATTTTGTTTACATATGTGGATACTTCAGGGAGGTTTGTATGGTAATCATTTTATTATTCAGTAAAGTCACGAGCGCACACTCATGTGATCAAATGTCAATTTCAAACAAAAACAAATGTTTTCAACCACCTGTTTCATGTTTCATCATAGTTCAAAACGCTCTTAATTATTTTTTGCGAAACTACTACAATCTGTCTTTTATATCATGGAAAAAGTTTCACAAACACCGGCATGTATCTAGAATAATATATGTATATAAATTATACAAGAATGTAATTGAACGGAGAAATTTGGCAAGTTTTATCGGCAAAATAACACACAAAATTAAATTCAAAAGAGAGGCTTCAAAGATTATAACTACCATCACCGGATCCCGATCACTTTTAATCTCGTGACAGTTCTGTTTAAATCTGAAAAATAAACTCAAAAAAAAAAAAATCCCGAATTCAACGTTCACCCTAAGAAAGAGAGTCCTGCTGATTTCTACTATGTACAGGAACTCGCGTGTTACTTTCCTGTTTATATTCATAGCCCTGACAGCTTAAGTCTCGGAAGTATATTCAATGACGAATGCTATAGATATAAAAAAAAACAAACCCAGATACTACAAAATATGCTATAGGCCTATTCGTTTTATTTTATCTATTATTCGTTCTTATAGGACAAGCGTCTCAAAGTCTGGAAAATGCCGAACAACCTAGGAACTCTTAAATGTTGGAAATGCAATGCAGATAGCCGGGACGGTCTACCTTGACAAGAAAGAATGAGGTAAATCAAGAACGTTTAACAGAAATTTAACACATATGTTTTGCTTATATGTTTAAGTCGGTGCACAGTTCAACACAAAATTAATCCCAATTTAATATCGTACAAAATAATGACGAAAAAAAAAAAAAATCAACCCCACCTCGGTAATTTCCGGCAATAATCGGTATTGATTCGAATCTTCCGTGCTTGCGTATTCGATTCTTTTACGATGATTAACGGAATTGGCCGAGATGTGCCGATTGTACAGCATATGTATCCGGAAACATTGATCAGCAGCTTAAATGTGTATCACATTGGAATGTTAATCCACTTCAAATGTCGACAATGATAACATGGTGTGCTTAAAGCCAGACATTTGATATAACAGTATCTACATTTTTAAGGAGAACACATGCGTACCCCAATTGTACCTCAATCGTGTTAATAATTAAACCCACTGATAATCGTAAACTAATATAATTTTTTTCAATATGGAAAGCAAATGCGCTTTCTTCTGTTATAATTGAAATTATTAATTAATCGAGTACATCAAGATTCTATTATAACGAGTAACATTTGCCGCCTGCTAATTAATTGTGTGTGATTATAATCTAATCTTATGGAATCAATCAAATTAATAAGAGAAATATTTTAATTATATTAAATTTTATTGCAATTACATTGCTAATGAAATAATTTCAGAAAGTAGCTTTCGGGCAATATTTTAAATTAATATTAATTTTACGATATCTCTTTGAGAAATATCGATAAGATGACATTCTAGTGAGTGGAATTTATAAACCTATTACAAAACAGTGGAGTATTCATTTACTTTGGAGTATAGTCATCACTTATAATCGCTAATCCCGATTCTGTTCACGGGGAAAATCATTTTTCAAGAGCACTCGTTTTCTCAAGCTTTCATACAAGAATGAAAATGTTACATCAATATTTATTTACTTTACTTCTAGTTTGGACAAATTCGCTATTAGAAACCAGTTTGGCTGGACTAGTGACGTTTGATTGTTTTCGGAACATCATGAAATTGTTCAAAATTTCTATCTTTGAGAAAAATCATACACGAAATCTTTTTGTATTTTATAGAAAAAGAATAAAATAAAATAAAAAAAAAATAAAAATCTTTCCTAATTTCATAACGTTTCTTAGTTCATTTCACTTTAACAATAATTTTCCCCGCGAAAAGTGGACAGTTGATATAATAGATATATATATACATTTATATTTATCACAGATAAGAATAAAATTATTGTTAAATAAATATATTTATCACATCGATACCGTGTTATACATTCAATGAGTAATTTTTTTTTAATTTTGTGTTTTAGTTCAGGTATTTTACACCCACTGTGACGTCATAAAATATTTACAATGACATGACGTCATGACATCGTGACGTCAGAATGAACACAATACAAACGGTACTCGGTAATGTGACAAAAGAGACAGTTTGTTGGCATTCATTCCATATGCGGTTGATGTAAATATTTCAAGTTTTACCTTGGTTGAGCATAGCTTCATCAATCTCATTTGAAATGAAAGCTCAATCAAGATAATAAAGCTATATCATATATAGAGTTAAGCCATTTGTTTCTCTGATTTTTCAATAGGATGGATTTCTTCATATATGTTAAAGTTTGCAACTGCTTCGGCATCGTGACCGAAGTCGCACGTGTGGCGATGGACACTGGACACACGCGATATCGGGGTTTCGTATCCCTCGTCGTCCGGGAGAGCGGAAGTAGTGTTCCCGACACCCACTTCCGGTCTGATATCGAGAATTCTGTCTACGGGCGTTACGCGATGTTTAATATCCGGCATTGCGAAATATAGTTTCTCCCAAAACCAAGGATCGCTATATTTAACATACGTCCGTGTTTGTAAGTAAAGTTTGAGATCCTTGCTCATTTCATTCACATTAACATCACTGAGTAAAATAATTATCAGTCTATTCGTCTTGTCTTTTAAAACGTGATGATGAGCTGTTTGGAATTCATATTGGCACCATTCGCTCTTCAGGAAATTATCCGACATGATGAGAATGGTTCTACGGCTGCATTGAACACTGCTTACAATGGTTTCCGATATGGAAGCTCCGATAGGGAAATCACGATAGTGAACACACAGTTTGAATCGATGGTCGACATCTTCCAGTCTCGGAACAAGTTCTCGGACCACAAAATCCTCGTCCTTATGACTGTACGAGATAAAAGCATCGTATATTTGGTTGGCATCTGATTTTTCGTGCGACATTCGACATCCGAGTTTTGCAAAACAGACCACTTGGATAATATTTTTATTCCAAAACACCAGCGCAAGGACGACAACTACAACGACAATTGCAATGATCGCACATATTAGTGGGAGTTCGTCCGTTCGGTCAAGGACACGAGTCACGCTCTCACGTGTCAGATTTCTGATCACTAATGTCATATTTGGGCACATTGTCTCCATATCAATGTCATCGAATCTTACAAGCCTGCCGGGACTATTGTTGTAGCCGTATGTGTTTTCAACGTCAGTGTCGTCTGTTACACATTCCAACTCCCTGCGGTCCACAATTTTCTCGACAATCGTAATGGTGTTGTATAACATTGTTGACAAGAAGTTACAGTCACATGACCATGGATTACCCGCCAAAGTCAGTCGCTGCCACGCGGGATTTGAAAGCGTTGCGTCGACTATAAATTTCAGCTCGTTATTCGCTAGGTAGAGTCTCTGGATGTTTGGAGTGTGTTCAAACACGGTATAATCAATGAATGAAAGTCTGTTGTTCTCCGAGGTTTATTTCTATCAGGTTCTCCAATCCATAAAACATTCCGTATAGTAGGTCTTCCAGCAAGTTATCATTGAGGTTTAACACCTCAATTGATTTTAACCCCACAAAGCTCCGGTTTTGTATAAAGTCAATGCCACTGTTATTCAGATAAAGTATTTTAAGAAACTCCAGTCCAAGAAATCCAAATCTACTGAGGCTTGAGAAATTATTTCCGTCGAGCCAGAATTGCGTGGACACACTTGGAATATGCATGGGTATACTGGTCAGATTTCCGTGCGAACATTTGACGAAATTAGTTGAACTGTGATCAAGGCTTCGGAAGCAGCTACATCTTTGTGGACAGACGAACCTGCAAACACATCCTTGAAACTCACAACAGCGACATTTTGACATGAGGCATTCTTCTTGATAGTTACACAGCATGTTAGAGGGTTCAAGTTTGTAGAGGAACTTGCTTGTTGCTTGGAAACCCTTTTTACACAAGATAACATCGGTATCGTAAATAATGGGCTGTCCGTAAGATGGCCGGCTGTCGTCCATTTTCTTTCTTAGCCACTGCAATTTACAATCACACACAAATGGATTTCCGGCGATGTAAAAAGTCGGAGGAGAACCTTGTAGTGCCGGTGACACAGAAATTGACAGCAATTTCAAAGTTTGTATAAGATTATAACGGATATCAACTTTTCTTAAATTCTTAAAATTATAAAAAGCGTAGTCTGCAACGCTGGTAATCTGATTCTTCGCCAAGTTAATTTCCTGGAGAGCTTTCGGAAACAGTTCTCCGTTTATTGAATTTACGATGGAATTGTGACTGATATCCAGATGCAGGAGAGAATGTAAAGAACTGAACGCCCATGTGACGTCACTGATATTGTTGTGCTGAAGAAACATCCACCTAAGCTCACTCGCGCCATGAAAAGCGTCATCTTCGATCGTGTCGATGTTATTATACGCTAGATTTAGAATCTGGAGCGAAGGCGGCTTGTTGAACACACCACGTGGAATTACGCGAATATTATTGAAAGCGAGGCTTATACCTTTAAGGGTAAGCAGTCCTTCAAATGTATTTAAATCCAAAGTATCTATCCGGTTAAACCGGAAGTCAATGAGACTGATGTGCTCCATATTCTTAAGACTCGGTATCTCCGACAGAAAGTTAAAAGATACATTGAGTTGGGAAACTGACAAAAGCGGAAGTAGAGATTCGTTGTCAGCCTGGCTTATATTATTATTCCGAATATCTAATTCAAAAAGAGACCCCAACCCTTCAAATGCATATCTGTCAATAGTTTCAATCTTATTTTTACCAAGCTTCAATTTTTCCAGTTGTAGTTGTTTTTCAAAGAACCGTTCATTGAGATGCCTTATTCGGTTTCCAGACATATCGAGATAAAACAGTTTTTCGAATCTTAAAAGTGATTCCCGGTTTAATTTACTGATGTTATTGTTCTGTAGCTGGAGCTCCGTCATTTCTCGCAAGGGCCATAACTCTGTCCATATCCGATCATCCATGTTGCAGTCTCCTAGAGTCACAACCCGAAGTTTTGTTGAATAACCAAAGAAACCTTCCGGAACTCGACCTAAATTGTTCCCATTCAACTGTATTATCTGTAGATTTTCCTGTTTACGAAGAAGATAGGGTGGAAGTCGTCGAAGACGATTAGATGAAAGGTCTAACCATCCGAGATCTCGGAGCGCCGAGAACGCATCGCGATGAATCATAGTTATGTAGTTGTCACTCATTCCAAGCTCCCATAAATTTGGAGCCGTGGACGAAAGCTCATTTCCGAGGTATTCGAACTCATTAAACGGCATGATGATTCGAGAGAGACTTACAAGTGTATTGTTTTCACATCCAAGACCAGCATCTTTCAGAGATTGAATTTTATTCTTTGTGAGGTTGACGTAGACGAGATCCTTATTCTCACAGAGGCTTGGCATTACTATTACTTCGGAAGCGACAACTGTCAAACGTTTTAAAGACGGACAGCTCAGAAACGCTTCCGGGTCAAATGTCAATCGTCTTGCATTGATTACATTGAAAATTTGTAGTGACGACATACCGGCAAAAAGATCTTTCGGAATGTGATCAAATTTGCAATTTTCAAACGTGAGCTCTGAAAAAGTATGAAGATCTTTGAACATATGACTTCTCAGATTGGAATGAAGAATAGGGTCACATTCCAGATACAGGGTACTGTTGACTGACGTTCGGAAAAGGGCGAAGTTACTGTTTTCTTGGACGGTTGACAGGGAACAGAACACATCAACGATAAGGTCCGGGGTGTCACGGCGGGAGCACGTGCATTCCTCCGGGCACGTGTAATCGACACACCAGCATGACGTCACCAACAACGACAGGGCAAGGACTACATGTGTCGACCACGCCATCCTGTTTAAAAGTAAATAATAGATTTTAATTTCAGAGGAAAACAGAAATAATGTCAGTTACATGTTATATATACAATCATAATTTTGTTTCTTATGGTGAGTTGTATTTTAGCTCAACCAAGAGGAACAGTTGCAGTTGTGTCTGTAAAATACCTTTTATCAATTAATTACACTTCAGGTGGATGAATTACAGTAGATATAATGACAGTTCGGTATATATCAACCGAATGACTTATCATATGTGCCGAAATGTAAAACAACCGATGCATTCCGAATTACCACCTCGCGGACAGAGTGTTCCGAACATATCCTCCTTCAGGGTAAAGATATCGATTCCCTGTCATTCTACACTATCATGTATCACAGACATGAGTTTATCAAATTTTGATCGCCGTGAAATAATCTTTTTCTTTCCCGATTAATTGTTATTAATCTTGTGCACATTTCCGCTACGGTAGCTCTCGTTACATAAAATGCTACATTTTTTTTATTTAACTAAAGCTGTAATCGAAGACCTTTGGATTTAAATTTGAAATATAAGATGCAATTTGTTTCCCAAATATCGTTAGGGCTTCAAAATTGATTAGCGTTTACGTTAACCAGAAGCGGCGTCGTTTACATCAAAAGAGAGATTAACGAAAAAACTATCGACGCGCGAGCTACAAGTTAAGTTTGTTAAAACAACCGCACCAGCTTCTGATATTGTGTAAGTGGAAACAAATAAACTTAATTTCTTCCGGAATACAAATTATTCAGAAATTTCATTATTTTACATAGCATTCTGTAGCGTAACAAGTCCGTTTTATTCAATATAAGATTTCCTCAAAGTTCTCGAATTCATTTCATGGTCGAAACATGTGAGATAGAAACCTGCGTAAAGGGGTCACATGTATTAAGAGATGATACTGTACATAGTTGCATGGTCGCCTTCTAGCTTCCGGCTAGGGGGAATTTCCCTTTAGCTCAGTCGGTAGAGCGGCGGACCAGTAAGCCGAGGGTCGCGGGTTCGATCCCGGCTGGCTGCACACTACTTCTCCTTGAACTTTTACAAGAGTTTATCCCTATTTAGAGGCCACCCTGTCAAGACACAACCTTAGCACTCCCAAGAGGTGATCGCTCTTTAAAGACTTCCTCTGTTAAGAGACCATCTTTCCTTAGATATTACCTCTGTTAGGAGACCATCTCTATTTAGGGACTTACAGACAACCTCCGTTAAGAGGTCATTCTTTAAAGACTACCTCAGTTAGGAGACCATCTCTCCTTAGAGATTACCTGTGTTAGAGACCGTCTCTCCTTAGAAATTACCTCTGTTAGGAGACCATCTTTCCTTAGAAATTACCTCTGTTAGGAGACCATCTCTATTCAGAGACTTTACAAACAACCTCTGTTAAGAGACAACGTTTATTATAATAACTCTGTGAAGGAACCGCCTATAGGTTTTAAGGCTGCTTTAAAAATTCATATTTTTTTCATTCTCATTTCTTGCATATGTGAAAAAACGAGGCGAAAACATTTTTTTTTACTTTCCTACGGTGGTAGGTTTAATAGATAATTGAGATATAGAAATTTTACACACATCGATGTAGGCTATTGTAACACACAGAAACATCTTTATGTTTACCAGAGACAGCTAGTGTTCCAAACTAGTTGACGATTCAATATTCACAAGATGAAAATTGTATAATCTACTGAATTAATACTTCAAAAGATAGGACGTGTTCTCACAAGCTGAACCACAATTCGCCGGTACAAAGCAGTTATCAACGACACTTTGCATGAAATATGATCACAAAAGCTGAATATCGATTTTCTACATCTGCTAATATGACGACCTTTGACCTCGATATTAAAACTTGCTCACTGTCATAAAAAGCTGAATATAATAATACGAAACGCGAACAAATCAATTAAAACGATTTAATAATCATCAAACTAGGAATGACTCATTCATCGTTGTATTTGATGGTGTCAAATTTTGATCATATTAACACTCAACTATTTAATCATAAAAGTGTGGAACCCCGGCGCATACGTAATAGCATCTCTCATTGGGAAACGCAAATTAGACATCAAAATAAATAGTTTGAACTGGAAATTCACTTGCAAGCGATGACAGTTCAATAAAAAATGTTTGTTTTTATATCATGAATATTGATGAAGTTTGCCTTCGGTGAGACTCGACCGGTCTGTTATTTTTTCCGGATATTGGTGATCGCTTGATGGTTCCGGCTATTAGATGTTATAACACCTCGGCGCATTCGCTGTAAATTATATGTATGTCACTGCGGTCCGTGTAAAATAGCATTTCCTCTAGATTTAATTATCACCTATTTTTTATTGATTGCAGGAATTTTCCCTCTTTGGGTAATATTTGTTGAGCCACAGAGAGAACCTGCAATAGTTCTATAGAGATAAGATGATGTCATTCCCGTGGAGTTGTCAATTGCCATTATCGTTAGAAACATAGGGCGGTCGTATAAAATATTCAAAGGCGAATTATTTTCTAATTTCTAATCAGCATGAAGGCTCCATATTTAATTGGTTCCATAACCAATCCTGGATATTGTTGTTATAGAAATAGAATCCCTGGTAAAATGTCGATTTCAATTTCTATTGAAATCTACATGCATCACATGAAGCGGAAACGTAATGTATGTTTCTACATGGCGATCTATTATAAATATGTTGTTAAAAATTTCAATACACAGCTTTGTATCAATCGTATGTTTATCTGCTCGTTACGAATATGACATTAAGTTGTAGTGTTGAGAGCGTTTTCATCAATATTTGTATAAATATTTGAATGTATTCAATTATTTCAAACTTTCATCATTGTAGTTTGAATGTAAGTTGTTTAGATTTTTAAATAATTTGCAAAGAATATCGTTTAATATACCTTAAAGATGAATAACCAGGTATTGCTTAAGATGAACATAGATCTTTTAGGTACAATCCTGATAGTTCCGAACAGTAGATACACAGCTTAAATAAAATAGCCGGGATGGCAATGATAAGAACCGTTTGTAAACAAAAGTACATCGCCATTTTGTGCTTACAAACACATCTTTTGTAACTCTCTTGCTGAGGGGAAAACGGGTATTCAGATCTCAAACTTTTACTGATATTCCAAAACAAAAACTTGGCAAGGCATCACAAACATTTTTTTGCATCAATTCTGAACGCTTCGACTATTCGGCATAGTCATAGATTCTAACTATTGTCTGCCAAAGTGAACAGCCGAAAGATAACTGGAAAAACCTATCCGTAAATATCAATAATCAATGTGTGTTAAATAAAACGAAAGGATGGTAATACTTCATTAGAGACAAATTAAGAAATTCAAACTGTCCCTTGAAATAAACTTTATATAGAGTAATGGCCCTTTGTCAACCATGTACCACTATTTCCGGTATTAATATTTCATTCTTCTTGTTTATACATTCCTGAAAGATACACGTACGCATGATTTGTAAAAACGCCACACCAGGGCGGAGTTTCGTATACTTAACTGGGGCCCTAGATCCAATGACATTTATATAACAGAGTTATTGCCCTTTGTTTACGCTGATTCCAAAGTTTGGTCGGATATGGAATATTTGCTTGTACTGTTTTTTTTTTTTTTTTTTTGTTTGTTTTCATTTTTGTTATTATTAAAGTGGGTATGCACGAAGCTTTTACAAATCTAATGCTGAATACAATGTCATGTTGGTATGAAGCATACCGCACAGGGTAAGAGGATACACGGACTAGCGATCCCTATGACGCAACAGGCTACGGCTATTCCATTGGATTACGTACAGCAGAGAAAGCGGAAAGGGTTATAAAGCGAATTTTTATTGTCATCTGATACAACTAGCATATAAATGCATTTTTTATGAAAACAATAAAAAATATATTCATATGATATCCTTAGGTAGTTTTTGTTTTCAATCGATCCTCCAGGGACTTTATGGGGAAAAGCAATTTGTTCCTGTGGTGTGATGTTATCAAAATGTCACATCCAATTTTCGTTAGATCGCGATTCCTACCGACATATCATTGGAATTTGAAATGGATGCCTATGTATTGACCGTAAACAAGACTAGATGGCACCCGCCAACACCCAAGGTTTCACAACAAACTTGATGGTATTTGTTTAATTGTATTAGTTTTAGTCTCCATGCGAGGACGAGTTCGCCATCACAACGAAAATGTCGCTTAATGTTTCCTAATGGCGTAGTGGGAGGATTTCACGAGAAGAATTGCAAACAGATACCTGATATGCACGCGATGGATATACCATGTATTTGACGATGTTTTGAATAAATATGAGAAAAGCTTCGAATATGATAAGAGATGATAAGTTCACGTGTACTATTGCAGAATTGTCACGTGACATGTGGGGGGCCGCGATAGCTCGGTCAGGAAGGAGTATCCTCAGGTGATATCCAAGGTTCCCTCTGCCCGTGTTGGTTTGTGTTTCTCGGGAAACTAAGACACGGACCGGTCTGTGATCTCCTTGTTGTATCCTTGTGCAAGACACTTTACCATAATTGCTCTGCATGACATGTGACGGGCCTTCCACATGTTGTTAAGTGAGGTAGTCATTAACTACTACAAGGAGACTCCGCTTCAAAACAAACATGCATTCGGCATTCCGTAATATACGGAACTTACCGGGGCGGTAATTAGTATTGTTTGTTTTTTTATGTTATTCAGTAAATGGAATATAAACTTCCGGCTTACATGAAAAAAAGTTTAATTGTAAATATAGGGCGATACGTTAACATTATTTAGACGTAAATAATGTTCATCTCTGATATTTATATATATATGTCCCTGTTATAAACGATTGCCTTCTGAAAAAGCGAAATAGTCCGGGGTTAAGCGGACATTAATCCACTTCCGGTTTACTTATTTGAACATGAAAAGATACACAAAAAAGTATTGTAAAAACGGGGTAGTCTACTGTAAATCCGATATATTCGTTATTTGATCGACATAGATAAACGTTGAATTACGTAGATCAACAGATTACAAGGCAGCGTCCGTGATAGTAAACATTATTTTACCACGTCTTTACCAGGAATCGAACCAGTGACCGCTGGTTAACCAGTATGGCTATCTGTTTAATACACTAAAGAGAACCTACCACTCGTCGAGTCGGTAGGAAGAAACTACAGATGTAAAAGGCTGTCATACTCTTTATCCAGGAATTAATTCGTGTCGAGTTTGCCAGGGTTACAGATATCTGCATTATATGGTTTTGAGAGTCACAATGTAGGGGCCGCGGTGGCCGAGTGGTTAAGGTGTACCTCTGGGTTGCGAGTTCGAAACCTACGTGGGGCAGTTGCCAGGTACTGACCGTAGGCCGGTGGTTTTTCTCCGAGTACTCCGGCTTTCCTCCACCTCCAAAACCTGTCACGTCCTTAAAATGACACTGGCTGTTAATAGGACGTTAAACAAAACCAAACCAAACACTAATGTCCCTACACGAGCGCCACTGTAAATATTGCAGTTGCTTTACAAATATCTTTGCAAGGAATCCATTCAATTCAATTTAATTTATTGACTGTAGGTCTTACGGCCTATGAGTACATATTGCATACAAGGTTATGAAACAGCCAGACAAAAGGGGAATACTAGTACGAATTAAAGAAATACAGCTTTTATCTCATTTGCTTCAAAAATATATTTGCCGATGCGGCATATTTCCTTGTTGTTACTGGCACACAATAGACGCATTAATTTAAACATTGAATGATTTTGCCAATAGTATTTATCGCTGTATTGACTTCTTAAATCTTTGTACAAATTAGATATTAATACAAAACGATATTCGTCTTCTACAAATTACGCAATCGAGTGTACCTTATGTAGATATCCGGTTTACACGTAAGTTAACGTTCCATAAAATGAATGAAGATAAGCTAATTTTCTCCAGATGAGATGGAAGTAATTGGCTATCATTAGCCTTGAAAAATCCTGGTTTATGAATGTTTAAAGAAATAACCAAACTTTGATTTGGCATATACATTGTATGACAAGTGAATCGAGTAACCATATATTGATCTACCATAACTTTGTCGGGTGCCACAGTGGTAACCCACTTGCCTTTGACTCAGGCGGCCGGGGTTCGATCGGACGTATAAAAATATAGTCACCTGCCAAGCCACGAGGGTTGTCTCCTAGTACTCTGGTTTCCACCCACACTCAGACCCCTAAGTGTTGTAAAATAAATAAGTTATGATCCAGACTTGACTAAAAGGATCAGTTTGAAACAAGTTAGAATCTATGACGTGCTTTGTAATAAGGATATAAAACTCCATCAGTAGGATGTAGATAGCTAAAATGGCGGATGTATCCGTCCGGAACCGTGTAGAAAGTTATAAAAAACCAACAAAAGGTTTGTGTGTTCAGTAATGACGAATAACAAAACATAAAGGATAGAGGCGAACGTTCATTTTCAAAGGTCAGAGGTCAAAGGTCATTATCCTTACTAATCCGAATAATCGAATATTTTGGTATTAAACGAAACAACAGCTGATTTATTAATAACACAAATGGTTGTAATAATTATATGAAACAATATTTGTTTTAAAGATAACTATGGTCTGGTCGTTCTGGTTTATTTTTTTGCTGTGTAATCATTTTCACTATTCGACCTTGACCTCGGCGAAGAAAACCCGTACAGGATTGATTTTCCTGAAACTGTATCCTCTGTTAAGTAATAGACATATACGTCTAGATCGATCCGATAGTGTGTACCGTTTTCTATATAAGCGATGTTTTCATAGACACGAAAGGGACAAAATCTCTATGCACTTCTCCAGTACTGAAAAATGGGGAATTGGTTTTTGAGAGACATTAGCACATGCGTGTTTACATGTCACGATGTTGGCAGAGAAAGTAAAAGCTGGCGTGTACATTTATTGCCAAGTACAGAGAGTACATGCGTAGCTTTATTGTCAAGTCTTAGTGAAGTAGCAAGGAAGATCGAAAAATAAGGGCGATAATCAAAGAAATATATATTATTAATGTTTTATCTTTCTTGATAAGTTATCAAGTAATGTAAGTCTCTCCCTTGTGGCTACGTTTTCATGTAAGGGTCGTAAACTAAGACGCATTAAAAATTTGTGGGAATTGCGCAATGCGTGTCATGCATTTGTTCTGAATTCTTTATTACTAGATATCGGCCAATTCCGTGAAGACTCGGAATCAAGCAATTCCGAGCATTGACGGAATTGGTCGAGATGTCCTGATTCACTAAATATGTAGCCTATAATTACGGAAGTGACGTATTAAGCGCTGAACCGTAATTGAAAGGTCAATGAATACTCCGGTTGAATTAGTCTGATAGTAGCGTGAGGGTCAGAGGATACTCGGACTAGATTAATCTAAAGTGCAAACACATCCCCTTGTAACTCTAAAGATGGTCATTATTTTTTTCGATTGAGAAAATATCCAAACACTTAAAATCACACAATGCATTAGCGTTTGTTATCACATTCGATTTCATTGGGAGAAATGTCATCACTAAATTGAACGAAATTCGAATATAAAGGGCCATAAAACATGACTACCACAGCTTAACGCCAAATCGGGAACATTGATATCCCGGTAATGCTTTTAAAGAGGCTCAATGCAAAAATAATTAGACCAACGTCTTGATAATGTTTTCATTCAAAGACAAATTTATGGAGACAAGAACTTTAGTTTTGAAATCACGATCACCACGACATCGTCAGGCAAGCGTTTGAATCCCATGGCGCACAAGTATTATCATTTGTATTTTATCCACGACTTGACCACGAAAATAAACACCGCAAGAATTAAGTGTTTAACCGGCCTAAACTGTGTTCTGTCTGATATGGATATCTGTGGGATATTGGCAACCATTTGTTGTTCTAAAAATAAACATAGGGAATTCCGTATGACGTTATCATCTACATAAAGTAGCCATGGGAAATTCCTCTGTCTGATCTAGAGATTCTCTTTGATTACGTCATCTTCAATAAGAATCAAGAAACCCAATTAGTAATTATAAGGGCTAAATAATTATTAACTTAAATAACAAAAACCTATTTAAAAAGTCGTTCATATTTTACAGCTTTTTTTAGAAACAGCTTCCATTGTGGTAGATACTTAGGAATGCTATACAAATATATTATGTTATTTAAGACGCATATTTGGGGTCGTGACGTCAGAACTGTTGTTAAATAAACAGGAAATGCAACGTCAGGTACATGTTTATATGATGAACATTTTATCAGCACACCTTTCTCGAAAGAGGCTGTAAACATAAGTTGACAAGCAGTGTTAAGTCGTGTACACAAATAACACATTCAGGTAAGCCTTTATGTGACTAGGATTAGTACCATATATCGTCAGGCCTCGCCATAAACTTGAAATTAATTTTTTTAAATTTGAACAAGTATGATTGGAAAATCGTGATTCTTCATAATATAATCAAAATTGGGGGTAAGACATGTTCATTTACAAATATGACATCTAGCACCGTTAAATAGTGCTTCACTACAAAAGACGACATGAACTCTAAGCTAACGAATATGTACAAGTCCCAGACGACAGTTAACTCCATCCAACAATTTATCTATCTATACACACATACATAAATATATAATGAATATTGCTTATTTTATTTACAAAGGTAAAGCCAAAATGGGAAGTCGCATTTCCCTAGCGTTTTCAGGCCAATCAGACGACCTTATAAACACAAGTTGAAATTTGTATGTTAATTACTGCCACACCCAAATGTATTCAGTTTCGGCCCGGAACCTCCTTTTTTAGGGATATCGTCATGCCCGAACCGGTAAATCAACTGATCACGTGTTTCTAGGCTAGGCAAGTTTTGTGCCGAAGATGGTACACTTGTAGATATTGAGTTCGAATCCCGGGCTAGCCAAACTATGCGGCCAGTATTCATTTTTTTTTTATATATTCAAAATCATCGATTATTTAATCGTACCCTATATGATACGACCCCAGTGGAACGGCACGTGCAGACACTATTACAATCGCGAGCAGAACAAAATAACCAATGAAATTGCTAGAATAAAGTTGATAGGAGATAGCGATCATTGAGCACGCATCTACTTCTGTATGACCCATAGATTAAACGGGTCCATACAATGTAGTGTTTTGAAGTATCTCTCGTAGATAATTACTATTGTACGTGTACTATTCGGCTTTGTTTACTTACCTGAAAGCGACACTTGATAAATAATATATAAAAAAAATCAATAGTTTCGTATCAATTTCGTTCATTTATCTAAGAACGAATCCAAATAATGATTGAATGACGATTGAATGAAAAAATATACAAATATAATTACTCACGTATCAGCGAGAATCGACGAGACTTGTATCAACACATCACCAATTGTTAACACTGATGGCGAAAACACTCGGTTTAAACACATCAATGTATCTACTGTACATACCAATCCCATCTATAGAATACCGACGCCGTATGAATTCCCAGAGGTAAGTGACAAAAGTAATTGTCAAACCGGAGATTAACCAACATCCGGTATCATAGACAGAGAAAGAGTTTAAACGCCAGCAACCATTAAATATCGTATTGTTACAGATCGGTGTAGATTATTTTTGGGTACACAGATATTTTTATTTCATCACACTCCTGGCAAATATCACCAGTTCAGTTTTTATTTCGAATTATCGATAAAACTAAGCCCATAAAGACACACCTAAACTAAATAAAATAAGTTCAATTTTGTAGATATAAAAATGTAAAAATAAATAAATAAATAAATAGATAAATAAAAGAAAATGAAATAAGATAACAATGAAATAAAGTAAAATGATGAAAGTAGTGATTTGTTTCAAGACTATAGACTATTGTTTTAAATGACAAAATGTCTTACTGTCGAAATGTATTTCGTTGCATAATTTTACTGAAATAAGTACATACTAGATCCAGTATTGTTTTGTTAGTTCACATAGTTTAATCGACACCCAATCAGTGATACAACCACAGGGGCCTGGTACCATATCGGAGTACGTAGATCATTTTTAGAATGAAATTTAGTCAAGAGCTCGAGATAAGTTAAGAATAATGAGTCGGGCGCTCCAGACAATAAGTCGAGCTTTTGAAATAAAAGTCGCGCGTTCGAGATAAAAAGTCCAAAGCTCGAGGAATTATGTCGAGCGTTGGAGATAATAAGTCGAGCGTTCGAGATAATAAGTCGAAAGCTCGAGGAATTATGTCGAGCGTTGGAGATAATAAGTCGAGCGTTCGAGATTAGTCGAGAGCTCGAGGTAATATGTCGAGCGCCCGAGATAGTAAATCGAGCGCTCGAGATAATAAGTCGAGAGATCGAGATAATAAGTCGAGAGTTCGAGATAATAAGTCGAGCGCCCGAGATAATAAGTCGAGAGCTCGAGATAGTAAGTCGAGAGTTCGAGATAATATGTCGAGCGCCCGGGATAGTAAGCCGAGAGTTCGAGATAAAAAGTCGAGCGTTCGAGATAAATCGAGAGATATTAAGTAGAGCGCACGAGGTAATATGTCGAGCGCCCGAGATATTAAGTCGAGCGCTCGAGATAATAAGTCGAGCGCCCGAGATAGTAAGTCGAGAGCTCGAGATAATAAGTCGATCGTTCGAGATAAATCGAGCGTTCGAGATAAATCGAGAGATAGTAAGTCGAGCGCTCGAGGTAATATGTCGAGCGCCCGAGATAGTAAGTCGAGAGCTCGAGATAATAAGTCGACCGTTCGAGATAAGTCGAGCGTTCGAGATAAATCGAGAGATAGTAAGTCGAGCGCTCGAGGTAATATGTCGAGCGCCTGAGATAGTAAGTCGAGAGTTCGAGATAATAAGTCGAGCATTCGAGATAACAAGTCAAGCGTTCGAGATAATAAGTCGAGAGCTCGAAATAACGTATAGAGAAAATAATACTGTCCATGTCCTAAATATATCACCGTGCAATTGAAACCCTCACACATGTGAAACATCCTCTTCACATCATCAGATGTCAAAACGCATGTACACTGGGATTACATGTCAAAACCCTGTGTTATTAATGCAATACCTGTATGACATGATACAATGTCCTTTCCCTCTAGGGCAGGAACATCACAAATTTTGAATTTAAAGAAAAGTTTGATAAACACCCTGTTACTTTTATAATTCTTTTTTCAGCATAGCTATATAATTTTCGTTTTGCCCCGGATATGACGCGACATGTGGCGTTACTAGGCTGGTCAAGATGAAGTACGTGATTGGTCAATTTTGTGGTAAATACAAAATACTGATATGCAGTTAAAAACGAAACAAAGTTCAGATTGAGTAGATGATTGTTTTCAAATGACACATTAATAAAATTGCATTCTCGATTCAAACACAGTCTTATTATCACCAAAAATGATTCAAACTGATATAAATTTTTTTATCCGTGCTGAAACGCATTAGTTCGTTGATTTATTTCACCAGCAGTTTTACATTTTAACCACCAGCATTAAAACTATGCCGTTTGTCTTTCTTAAAGATATTTCTTGTTTACTTATTTATTACTTTTAGGTTCAATAATTTTATTTCTCCGTCTGCAAATACTGATTTTTGAACTAATATTACAGAATCGTAAATATTTCGTGTTGTATAGCTGTCATTGAAATGTTCTTCAAAACTTTCCCTTGTGAAATCTACACATGTTGAGGACTGTCAGAAACAAGAAATTTATAGTAGGGGGTCTCGGCGAGACAAACTCAGAATGGTACAAGATTTTAAGTGCATGTCGTTTGTAGCCAATTAGCAGAAACATATACATAAAGCAGTGTTTTCAGTGCAATTCAATTAAACTTGATCAAGCAAGAAAAATGCACCAGGGTTCAGATACATATCATTTATGGGTGGTGAAAGGCGGAGAAGTTGATAAACAGCCTGAAGCGATATCACTAAACATTTAAATAACCTCCAATTAAAATTTCTAAATTTCCATATTGTTTTTCGGAAATTGAACGGTTTCACCTTTGTTTCACAGGCCATAACTACATGCTTACAATGACTGAGCTTTAAAGACTCCAGACTCCGCGACGTAAACCATGAATAAATAAATTGATATAAAGTTTATCATGTTCTCTAAAGTGCAGTTGACACTTCTGTTAATGACACCGTTTACTGGGTTGATAGAAATTATGATCGCCCTCAGCAGAAGGATAAACGGATTTCCTAATAATGCTCATATTATAGATATTACATAAAATGATGACACGATTTGAACTCGGTGGTTATAAAAGCGCCACTGCCCATTATATATTTTATTCCGACAACTAGTCATCGATTTAATGGAAAATTGATTGAAAAATGACACCGACGACATCGTCCCTTGCTAACTGATAAAGACAGAGACCTATTCGCTCTAAACATCGAAAAGATTTTGTATGATTTGGACTTCGGGATTCATAAAGCAACTTTTTTAATCACTACATGTACACAATCTAGTTAATTTTAAAGAATTATTGTCAAGAACCTCAACTTTGATTTGGAAAAAAAATAACCATAAAGGGCAATAACTCCGTATAATTGCTTGTTTGTTGGTTGCATCGCCCGTCTACCCCTTAATTGAAGTAACATCCCAAAATGTGTTTACGTGACAAATTACCGGACAAGCTGAAGTACGCGCTAGCTTACTGACCGATGTAAACATCGCTGTCCTCAATAGGGGTTTTATTTGGTTAAAATACGGTACGTTCAAGTCCGGAAAAATTCTGCGCGCCAGGATACGTGTTTGGGTTAACATACCTGTATATACAACTATACGTGCAAAATGTTTACATTTAATTAAGGCTCAGCGGTAACCTATCAAAATAAATATCTTCAGGTGTTTCATTTGCATATGAAAACAATGAAACAATATGGGCCACGAGAGATAGATGGGGGTAGTGTATCAGCTGTAGATAGATATAGGTATGCTGCACGAGATAGAAGCTGTAATATATATTTTAAAACGAGTAAAATCTGTTGCACATTGGCGAAAACTATCGGCATATAATATATATATATTAAACAACATGTATGCATATCCTGGTCAAAGATATCTTCAAATTTGTATGTTCCATCAAAATACCGCTTGTGTATCATTCAAAATTTCTAAGATAAAGTTTTATTAAAAAATGATATGATAACTTTTACACAGCCCCAACGCCTTCCCTCCTCCACAACTCCCTACTGCTCCACAATGTCCGCTACAAGCTACATCCTACAAATATGTCCCTTCATTCCTGGTTCCCTACGTTGTACAGTTTTTCTCTCCTCCACTGCCCCCCCCCCCCCCCCCCCCACCTTAGCCCTCTCCATTATCATCTTGTCCCCTGCCCCTAAACCCCATCCTCCCTACTCCTCTTAACTTTACCTCCCCCCCCCCCCCCCCCCCCCCCCCCCATCCCACCCACTCCAAGTGTCCTTCCTCGACCTGCAAATCTTAATTGTCTACGATTACATACCCCATGACGTAACACTAGTAAACTACATTATTCATATCATTACAGAACAGTCTGACACGTCAGGGCAGATCAATGCAGGCGGATACACTAGAGTTGATCAAACAAGAAAGATCGGGCGGAAATTTAAAGATTTTTCGGCAGCAGACAGGCAGTGTATACGTTGAACAACTATCCCGCTGTTTTATCCTCAATACGTAACAAAACATAATCGTTAAGGTAGAGAGTCCCAGCAGTGTATTGTACCTTCAGCAAAGGAGAGCTCCAACTTTTCGTGTGTGTGCGTGTTTGTTTTTAACTTGGAATAACTTTTCCTATTAACTATAGCAGAGAGTGAAAATTACATATGAAATAAATACCAATAATTACTGTTTTCATTCCACAACTTCACATACTGCGACAGTACATCAACCCTATTAGGTTTTCGCACTTTTAAAGTGTGTTGCGTAAAACACCCACAAAACATAATTTGAAATGTGCTCTGATGTCCTGATGCACTTGGTAGGCCTGGAGCGTCCCCGTCTATAATCAAAAAAGCTAAGTAAAGTAATTGATTTGTTCCCGCTTTCGGTTCTTAGTAAATTCAGGATTGGTACTATAAGAAGGTAAATCTTTTTTTCCAAAATAGTTCTTTTTTTCCCCCCAAAGGTCATATAATGAGATGAACCGTTACAGACTCCACAGTGGTTTCTAAAATTAGACAAAATGCACCGGGATAGACACTAAAAATAGAGGGAAACGAAGATTTATCTTGATTTGGACATCAGTAATGCTCCAAGGAAATTCTACATGTAAACGGACATTTTGCAAAGGTTACGGAGTTCAGTACGTACATTTTACTACTGCTACATTAAGATAAAAAAAAAATGAAATTGACTTTTATTGTTTTTGTTTACGACCCACCGACAACTGCAATCCTTCAGGGTCGAACAACACTGTTTCAATCTGGAGGCAAAACAAATGAAATAGTAACTTTATCAGGCGTATGACGTTATTAAAAAAATAGAAATAAAATTATTCCGTCAATATTGGCCTAACGACAGATTTCTCGGATTTGTTTTTCTTTCCGGTCTGATCCTTGTAATTTTAAACATAATTTTAATCTCTTTCATTTTATTGCCCGAGTACTAATTTACTTTTAAAAATTGTGTTCTGATGGCGTAGTGGTTAACGCATCACAACAAGGCCGGGGTTCGGGAGGCAGGGTCTCTAATTTCGACAGAAGGTGAAAAAGTTTGGAATCACCTGCCTAATTACTGGTGTTCATTTTTTTACCAATACTTTTGCCCCACCCCCCACCCCACCCCCATATGTAACGCCACAAAAGAGCAAACAGGACAAAAATTGTTAAAAAATATACTCGTACTATAATTGTTACAAAGTCCGTATAGATAGCATCTGGGTAATATCATACGTTTTATTTGATACAACTCCTTTCATTATTACCATTAAGTTAATAAAGACCACAAAACGTCTCCAGTAACTCATTTTGATTTAGCTGCAATATTAGATAAACATGCGAGTTTCTCTGTACAACGCGTCCCCTGGTACCGAAGTCAGCGACTTAATGTAAAAATATGAAAGTTAAATATCTATTGGGGAAAAGATTATTTTGTTTGGGCGTTTGATATTATTCTTTGTTAATCTGTGCTAAACAAAATTGGAGTAAGGTTCTATTATCGGTGAGTATGGACCCCTTATCCCCATCCCATCCCTCCGCAGTCTTTGACATGCTGTTATCTTCTTTTGTAAATTGGGATTGAAAACCGATAATAACACTGTGAAACACAAAACGATAAAACTAAATTAAAAACCAATCAAAAATACATTATTTCCGCCTGAGGTAGTGATATGGCCGTGGTATTTCGGTCGGATATAAATTTGACAGATTGTCTTCATCTTTGATCAATAAATATTCAAATTACATCTTGTCAATTATTTTAAAGGAAAATTGTTGAGGACGGCCACCTGGGGTGTTAATTGTCTCACACAATGTACCTATAACCTTGACCTCCGTTACGTACTCTATAATTTATAATTGTTTTCTGTAGGGCGGCCCCTCCCCCGGAGAAATAATCCTCCTGCTACCCTTCTTTTTACCGACACGGTGATTTACCTCGAAGTGAACCCTTAATTCGGCTTATTGACACGGGACCTAGTAACCTAGAAGAGGGTTTCTTTTCCTTGAGTTGCGAGTTACAAAATGCGAATTGTGGGTAACAATAACCTCTTGTTTGAATGATTCTGCCTACATGATTGCCCCTCTCCATATCTGCATTATCCTTAGCTTGGATAGTTCCTCTCCTCCCCTCCTACATGTAAAACTTACATCGTCCGGGCGCAGTGCTGTTTTCTCGCACCATTAATGCCTTTCCCACGGACGACCTTGTATCTTGCCCTCTCCGATCCGTGCAATATAGCCGTTCCTAATATACACAACACCTTATTATACTCTAACTAGACGGTACTAGAGGCAGATCTAGACCCAGCCGTGTGTAATTGACCACACTGCCCCGCGCTTACATGTACATCCCAAGGTCACACACGTGCATACATTTATCTATAGGGGCCAGAAAGGTTTGCAAAGGTCTGGTTATCTTTGCATGGAATAAAAAAAACTTCGATAGAATTCATTCTCTTATATCTCAATACAATTCCCCTCATCTATGTACAGTAACAGCTCTATATAATGCCCCTCAATTTTGTACAATAAAACCTTGATATAATGCCCCTCGTTTATGTACAGTAGCATCTCTATATAACGCCCTCGTTTATATACAACAACATCTCGAATTAATGCCACTCGTCTATAAACAGTAACACCTCGATATAACGCCCCTAGTTTGTACAATAACATCTCGAATTAATGTCCCTTATTTACATTAAAACTTTGATTTAGTTCAACTCGTTCGAAGCCAAGAATGCTTCGTATAATGAAGTTCCTTTAAAGGTCAAATCCTATATATAAATGCCATTCGTTCATGTACAGCAAAATCTCAATACAATTTCCCACATATCAGACATGCTTGTTCTCAAATCTAGCCTTTTATTTATATGCATATATAATACCTACATAAACTTCCTCCATATAATGCCCCTCATGACTTGCCATCCATTTTCCACTAGTGTATTCCAATGCTCTAGTTTAACCTGTCCCGTGATAGCTCCGTCGATTTATCGCCACTACAACTTAACGCCGTCATATTTCAAAACAATGATTAATGATGACGTCATAATACAGTTTTACAGTAATCGTTAATGTTTAAATTAACTACTAATCACTAAACTCATTACCATGTTTCCATACCGACAGGTCACGCCGAGACATTCTGTGTTTATATAGCTACATTAATCTCATACATCATATTTTTTATTTATTTATATTTTTTAATGTTCGCGAATGTGATTAATTGATTGACTGAATAAAAATGTTGTCGATTGAATGGAACTCAAACACTGTACGGGTTCCCGCAGATCGCTACAGTAAAACTTTAAAATAAAGATTCGAAATTACAAAAAATAAAAGTTTTTATTTGACAGCTGTGACTTGTCAGGGTTTAACAGTAAGAACGCTATTTAGCGAGCATATCGTTAGTATTCAATATATACAAAGAGCGCACATGTGAATAAAATGGATACACAACGTGAAAAAAAACTAGTATAGATCTACATTATACAGCTGTTTCGTCCCTCTAGGACTTGTCAATTTTGATGCTAGGATGTCCAAATTGTAAATTTAAAATCATAAGGGGAATTTCACTAACCATCAACATGAAATTAGATTAATTTGGTATTTTAAAAGATGATAGTTTGCTAGTTTTAATCCTTCTTAATATTGCAATAATTCTATGGAATGATATATATATATAGATATATATTTATATATCATGAGTTCGAGGCCCGGTCAGGGCACGAGTCATAAAGTTGTCTTCCTTCGTCAATTGTGTTACTATGTTTTATATATATATATATATATATAAGATTTACTTGTTAGATTTTGATACTTAACAAGCATGAAATGTAAAATATCGCCTTGAAATATTTCTGGACGCTACACTGACCACTTACTGACCAGAATATTTAGATTGGAGATCGGCCACTCGTTATCGCCTATCTATGGTGTCGGAAAGTTAACTACAATTATATGCTTCACAGTGAGTATGCGAGCAAGCTGACATTTGTTTCTTTTCCCATCCGGCTACCACCATCTGTACTGCACTCTCAAAGGATGTAGGTTTAGAAATAGATAAAAATAGCTCTCCCTAGTTACCAAGTTTGTGATGGACAGACCCTGCCCGATCGTTGTCCCCGGCAGCAATGGCTGATTTAGGGACGAATTTCGGAAGGGGTGTAATTTTCTTACTCGAGTGTTTGATGTTTAAAAGCCGAAATGCCATGTGAAGAGTGTGTGCAGGGAGGGGGATGAGGGTAACTGTAGCCTTGAAAATCCACCTAGATTAGCAGACTTTGGCAGAAAAGTTTGCTCCTTCAACTTTTTCCCTAGAGACGGGAGGATTCTGGGTAATTAGCCCTAATAGGTACAGATGGCCCAGTGCACCATAACAAAGTTCAGCGTTACACATAATAACTGATGTTATGACCCCCTAGTCCCAGGGAGTTTAAAGCCGAAACACTACACATGGGGTCGTAGATCGTAACAAAAAGAAAGGATGCATTCTTGATCTGAAGATTCTCGGTTAAAGACACATATCCGGTTAAAAGGACCATCGTCTTAATTTAGCGATATTACATATGGATACTGTGTTTATAGAGCTAAAATTCAGTTTACATTACCAATGGGGGAAAAAAAGAAAATATGAAAGTGTTTGAATGTTTTTAGTTTTTGATAGATTTATTGTGTTGACTATTTTATACCGAATAAGGAGGTTATGATTTAGATAAAAAGGGCTAGATATGCCATATACTTAAAGCTTATTAATGCTGGTTATTTTTTTTTTTTTTTAAATTTTTTTTTTTTGGGCAGAATTGTGATATTTCTGGATGAGTTTATCAACAGAATGCATAATTACAAGACAATCATTGATACATTATATCACGTGGTATTTATAAGTGAATGTGTATCCTTGATATCACAAATGCGAGTGTGATTTAAAATATCATAAACTCGATGCATACCATACACTTTAATATAATTACAACGCACATGTGCCCATTGTGTTTCATTTTTATTGAACACGGCAACATTTTAATGAAACATGCTTCTTTAATTCTATCTAGCCACGGGTGCAGAACAACTTTAATTAAACGAATATCTGAAATAATAGCATCAAGCTTCGAACCCCTCACTCACGCGAAACACTGAATTAGACACAATGGCAGAATGCAACAGAAATGCTCCTTACAAATATAATCCATTGCACTCGAAATAATTATAATGTTAATTTTAAGGCCATTTTCTCACCGAACTGAATTTAAGCTTTTCATAACACTGGTTTTAAATCTTGTTTTCTCCCTTGATCCGACAAAGCAGAGAAGGGTTTTAGGGCGCATTAGTGAGGTTGTTCAGATCATCCCCACATGTCACTTGCTCAAGCGATAAAACTTGCCACCCCCAATCAGCAGTGTTTTACCACCTCAGTCTAAAAGGTTAAAAAGACGAATCTTGTCCTGATGAGAAAAGGAACCGATAACTCGTTGTGCCTTCATAACCGCCGTCAAGTATAATCAATTATTAAAGCGAGCAAATATTTGTGGGGATTTAATGAAAACACTGCAGCGGGAATTTAAGGAAAATCGATTTTATATTAAAGGCTACCTACCTGGACTTTAGTACCTCATATAATCCAGATTGAATCCCTTTTGACAGAAAAAAAAATTAAAACTTTCTCCCGATTTTGTAAGGAGTTTTTGTCACATTGTAAACCACAGTGAATTCCATCCACACAGTCCTCTGTGTGTGTGTGTGAAGTAAAGATTTACTTCAGCGACAGCGGAAAGTGTAACATCCCTCTCCTCGTGTTGTGTGTTTGTGTATATGTAGTACACCGTGTATAGAGGAGAGATCAAATGCCCCTCCTCCACCACCCTCCACTAGTCACATGACTCTCAAGTCTTTTCTAATACACGCTACGAAGTTCAAACCAGATATGTCAAAATATCAGTTTGGTGGCTGCTTTTGTTCCTTTCTTCTTTATAACTAAAAAATCAATCATATCTAGAGTAGAGAGAGAGAGGAGGGCTGAGGCTCCACGAGTTTGCTAAGTGCGGCTGTGTGATAGTTTCCCGCGCTCTGTGTTGATACAGAGGCTGAACGATGACGAGATCGGTGTCAGGCACTGGGACACTAAGCTCCACGCGTCTGTTTCATATCTGCTCCACCGTAACGGACAACCCCGCATATATTTCTTTCAAAAATGAAATGAATTACGGCGATTTATATTATGCGAGTATTGGACCATGCATCACCGAATAATTTCACGCCTAGTTGAATATGTTCAATTTTCAAAGAATAGCGATTTCGACTGAGCTCTATCATAGCCAGATGTCTCCGCCACGGCGACAAAGCTTGCTCGATTACTGAATTCTTCATTCTCATAATTGTCAATGTCAAGTTTTTGGAATGGTTAAAAGTTATTGCGTTGTAACATCGCTGTCGGTGTAATCGATCTACTATTTCCATGAATTTAGTAATGCTCGAATTTTCAAAAAAGTTGAAATTACTGTTCTTTGACAATAATGATTTTTCCTTAAGTGGATGTCATAAAGTGCTATTTGCGGATAGAGAAGTTTAAGTCGGTTTAGCATTTTAGGGAATTAAACAATACATGGAAAGGAAAATAACTTAAAGGAACTCTTTCCGTGTAAGGAAAATTAATTTGATTGGATTTTTCAATTTAAAATGTTAGACATTGAACATAATTTCAAATTGTTTCCTAATTTCACCCAATGAATATATGGCTTCTACAACAGTATAATAGTTAGGTTTTTACAGATAGAACAGAATGATATTTTGTAATATGATCTTACGGATCGAAAGCATTACGAAACTGTAAAGTGCAATCTCCCCCTAAATAGTCTTTTATTGTCTGTTAGTACTCCTCTCCATTCTCCATTTAAAAACCAACAACAAAAAACAAACAACTTATTTCTCGAAAGACCCCCTTTCCTGCAAACACATCTATATCACCACCCTTAAACACACAGTTACCTGCCCTTTACCAACATCACTTCATCCAGTTCCGACACAAAATACGGTTAATAGGGGTCTAGGCTTTTTAAGCTTCATAAGTATTATTTTATGTTCCTCAAACTTAAAAATAACAAAATACATATAGACTTTGAAAATGGCCACCATGAGTGACATTTAATAATAATTTTAGAAAAGTTCAAAGTAGGTTTTTTCCGCAAGTAAGTTAAAAATAAATAAAGAGAACAAAACAACAAACCCAAACAAACAAACAAACAAACAAAAAAAACAAAAAAAAACAACGGATTTCTTTTGTATTGTTATTTTAAGTCCTTTATTGCTTACATTTTCTGTCTTTTGTTTTGATGACAAATACTGCGACGCGCCAATTGGTGATTGTGCTAATCTAAAGTGTGATAAGATAGTAATGTTTTTTTTCTTCTGTTACCAAGTTTATGAATGTCACATATACGGACACCTCGTATCCGAAATCTGAAGAGCAGTCTCAGTATAATAAAGCTTGGGTTCCCCCAAGCGGCTCGAAACGTGCGGCGTTCTGATACTGTACACTTCTGTGTATGATTCTTGTACACAAACGTTGAGCACAGAACTATGTAACTAGGATCGATAAACTTAACGAATGAACAACACTGAATCAGATAATAGCTAATTAAGAACCAATGAAGTGGCGTATGGACAAACAAACAAACAAAAACAAACAAACAGACAAACAAACCAACAGACAAACGTAAAAATTAATCAATCAACCGATCATGCCTGCCCCTTAAATTATATCCCTTTGTCTATCATCTGGTGTAAATGTCCAGTTTAGAATTACAAAATGTGGTTATAATTATCGATAACCTTTACACTTTGATTAGGTTTGTTTTGTTTAACGTCATATTAACAGCCAGGGTAATTTAAGGACGTGCCAGGCTTTGGAGGTGGAGAAAAGTCGGAGTACCCGGAGAAAAACCACCGACCTACGGCCAGTACCAGGCAACTGCCCCACGAAGGTTTCGAACTCGCAACGCAGTGTCGGGACACCTTAACCACTCGGCAACAGCCGCCCCTTAACTTTTACACATGAACTATGAGAAAAGCAGGGGCTTTTTATAGATTAGAATCTAAATCAGAACCACAGAAGTAACTTTATAAAAATAAATAAAAGATAAATAAATAAATAAATAAATAAACGTAAGATCATTCAATCAATCCATCCTTCAACATCTCCGTCAACCTGACAAGCCAGCGACAATTCGTCTGTCCATTTTGACTAGAGATTTGGTTTTCATCAGCCTATCCTGAGTTTTTGACATTCACACAGTAAGTTTTTTTTTTAGGATATCCTGTTTCCATAAAAACCAAACATCCCACCAATCTCCAGTTCGTGACATATTTACTGCGGTACTTCTTCGGTATAACATGGCGCTGCAGGAAATTCAACGAAAGTACTGCGCATCGACAAAATAATTCTTCATAAACTCGATTTAACGTTATCCCACTACGTAAAATCAATCATGGTCTTCATTGGTGCAGTATGGCGTTCCGTTCTGGAAACGGTTATAGAGCTATTCACACCTAGACGCGTGCAGCTGACTTAATTCACGTGCTTATGTAAACTGAGGTATTGAATTACGTAAAGTAGAGATATTGGAAAAGTATCATATGGACTTTTAGGGGAAGAATGCCAGATAGATGGAGGAAGAAAAAAATGCTAGTAAATTTCTGGCAAGGAGTTGATTGGTTTTTTATGATGTACACTATTTATTTATTTATCTATTTATTTGAGGCGCTGCACTTGTATGCCGAGGCTCTTTGGTTCGAACCGTGATGGTTTGGTTTAGTTTGGTTTATTTTGTTAAACGTAACAGCCAGGGTCATTTAAGGACGTGCCAGGTTTTGGAGGTGAAAGAAAGCCGAAGTACCCGGAGAAAAACTACCGACCTACGGTCAGTACTGTACGTTGCAACTGCCCCACGTAGGTTTCAAACTCGCAACCCAGAGGTGGAGGGCCAGTGATAAAGTGTCGGGACACATTAACCACTCGGCCACCGCGGCCCCATCTCTGTATTTATCGTATTCCGTTATAATATCGAACCGTGGTGGTCATACCGGGTATGGTTATTGAAGAAAATAAAGTGGCGAGAAAGATTTAATTTTGTTTATGTTAAGACTATCTTTGCATGTTTGAAAATGAGAAAATATGCCCACTGCTTGTTCGTAAGAGGCGACGTTCGTCACGGTTGTGTACCCGTTATGGAATGGCCTTTATTATGATAGCGGTCAAAGACGATCACAAAAAGTGGGTGTGCACTATCAGCTACAAATCAATCATTAATAAGTGCACTTTGACAAAAGTACGAAGTCCACCCCAGAAACAGTTAATGTTTTGTTACAACGTTCATTTGCTGCTGTTTAAATCATAAGCAACTGTGAATCCTCCGCAAAGTTGGGCGAACTGTTAAACTTGTTACGGGTTCACGGATTCCAAAAAGTGATTGATTTTAGTTACAAAAATAGTTAACGATAAATCCGCCACTTATTGGAACCAATCCGTAAGAAAAATCCACCACTTATTGGAACCAATCCCGTAACTAAAATCCGCCACTTATTGGAACCAATCCGTAACAAAAATCCACCACTTATTGGAACAAATCCGTTACGAAAATCCGCCACTTATTGAAAGCAATCCGCAACAAAAATCCATTCACTTTTTGTAACCATTCCGAAGATTTTCCGCAGAAGGAAACTTACATCATGTTGTGCAATATTTTTGAAACATATTCGATTTATCTGGCCTCAATCGCTTCTGGTTCGTGTTAAAGGGACAGTCGTAATTGGGTAGAGGTCATATCAATTTGACACCGAGGATGATATAAGCAATTTGACGTCACTTGAAAATGTAATTCGACCATAAGGATGTATCTTTGCATGATGGTAACAACTGGAAGGGGTGATACGTTTTGGTAATGTGCCTGGATTGGAATATCGATAAGCATTTTGTATTCCAGTGATCCATGTTTTTATTCCTATTGGTTTGTGATAGGATACACCTCTTAACGTCCTGTTTACAGCCAAGGTCATGTAAGGACGTGCCAGGTCTTTGGAGGAGTAGGAAAGCATGTGTACCCGGAGAAAAACCACCGGCCTACGGTCAGTACCTGGCAACTTCCCCACGTAGGCTTCGAACTCGCAACCCAGAGGTGGAGGGCTAGTGATAAAGTGTCGGGACACCTTAACCATTCGGTCACCGCAGCCCCACCTTTACTTTAAACATATTTTATTTACACATATTTGCAAATAGGATTTGGCACAAGTTATTACAACTTATGAAGCCATTTCCTTACAATAGTTACATAGACAACAGATGATATTACAGACTGATCAACTGCAGTACGAAAGAGATATAGGCCTACATAACATTAGGCACTCACACAAAATAATATAACAAAGTCAATAAAATTTTCAAACATGTTAAATATTGTTAAAATCTTGTTAAAATCTTCCGCTGGATTTTATAAAATTTTGTACTTTGTTAAATACAACACATTTTAAATCCAAAGACATATTTTCATTTCCAAAAAGTAATAATCTTAAAGATATATTTATATCTAAATCACTTAAATGATTTAAAAGCACAACTCGAGCATTTGTGTAAGATTGACATTCAAAGAAGAAGTGATAGGCATTCTCACAATAATAGCCACAATTTACACAATTTGAGTTTTGGACCAGATTTGAACGGTAAAGATCATGATTAAGGGAACTGCATTCATGTCTTAATTTAGTGTGAATAATATTAAGTTTTCTATCACCAATTAAGTAATAAGGGGGTACTGAGCATGGTAAGTTAGGGGCTAAAGCTGGCTTGAAAGCAGAAAAAGGCATGGATCTAATATCAGAATGTATAGAGTTCCACATCGTCAAAGAGGAAGGTAGAAAAGATTGGTTTGTAATAGACAGTCTGAAATTTGGGATTCTATATTTTTCATTATTTCTTAGACCCTGTCTGTTTTCACCGACTGTAGAGGGAAGTAAATTTGTAATGCAGCCCCACCTCTGTATCAATCGAACAGATTTCCAAAGAGTCATATCTGTCTGTGAATTTCTTTGAATAATTGTTTTTCTTCTTTAATTCTGTTTTCTGAACTGACTTTTCGGAAAGCCGTCATTCTGAAAACTTCGGTTTTTTAATCAATCAATAACTCAAGGTAAAACAAAACAACAACAAAAAAACAACAACAAAAAAACAACAAAAAAACCCAACAAAAACGGAATACAATCGGATGTGAACAACATACGATCGCATGTCAGATAGGCCTTTTGTTACTGGCTATATGCATTCTGTTCTTGAACTGCGGCCAATATCGAGAACTACACATGTCAGAGCGCACGTGCCTACTGACATGCATCGCGGCAGGTATACACACATGGAGTGAGCGATCACGTGGTCGCTTTGTGACCAATGACACGCGTACTAACACGCAATGTCATTGGCGTCTCTTTTTATATTCTTTAAAAATACTAAAAATTTTAATTATTTCCGTTTTAGCCATTTAAACGGATTTTAACGGGTCGGAATGATTCCTTTGGGACCCGATTGCATTGTTGTGTGAGCTACATTGGATTCTAAAGGTTTCTGTCATTTCAGAAGGTCTTGCTGGGAAAATAAAACAACTTTTTCGAGGTATTCGGATGAAATTACCAAATAATCTTACAAAGAACATTTCTTGACTTGAAGGTCATAGAAAATTCGATACAAGGGCCCAATAAATGAAGAAAACCATAAAATTTCCAATGATAAAATATGTTATCTAATCAGAAACGAAACACGCGTCTCACTTTCAATTTTGTCGGCCCTTTTTCTGTGTTTATTTTTCTCTCTTTATGTCTCCTTGACTCGTCCTCATATGAACCGGGAAGTTGTTGTCTCCTTGACACCAATCCACGTATGTCACTGGCTGTTTGGTGTCTCCTTGACTCCGTCCTCAAATGACCCTGACTGTTGGTATCTCCTTGACACCGTCCCCATATGACTCTCGCTGTTGTTATCTACTTGACAGCCGTCCTCATATGACCCTGGCTGTTGGTATCTCCTTGACACCTGTCCTCATATGACCCTGATATGTTGGTGTCTCCTCGACTCCGTCCTCATATAACTCTGACTGTTGTTATCTACTTAACAGCCGTCCTCACATGACCCTAGCTGTCGGTGTCTCCTTGACAGCCGTCCTCATATGACCCTGGCTGTTGTTGTGTACTTGACACCCGTCCTCATATGACCCTGTCTGTTGGTATCTCCTTGACACCAGTCCTCATATGACCCTGGCTGTTGGTGTCTCCTTGACACCTGTCCTCATATGACCCTGGCTGTTGGTGTCTCCTTGATACCCGTCCTCACATGACCCTGGCTGTTGGTGTCTCTTTGACACCCGTCCTCACATGGCCCTGGCTGTTGGTGTCTCCTTGACACCTGTCCTCATATGACCCTGGCTGTTGGTGTCTCCTTGACTCCGTCCTCATATAACCATGACTGTTGGTGTCTCCTTGATACCCGTCCTCACATGACCCTGGCTGTTGGTGTCTCTTTGACACCCGTCCTCACATGACCCTGGCTGTTGGTGTCTCCTTGACACCTGTCCTCACATGACCCTGGCTGTTGGTGTCTCCTTGACACCTGTCCTCACATGACCCTGGCTGTTGGTGTCTCCTTGACACCCGTCCTCACATGGCCCTGGCTGTTGGTGTCTCTTTGACACCCGTCCTCACATGACCCTGGCTGTTGGTGTCTCTTTGACACCCGTCCTCACATGACCCTGGCTGTTGTTATCTCCTCTACACCCGTCTCCATATGACCCTGGCTGTTGGTGTCGCTCTGACACCCTTCCTCTATTGAACCTGTTTGCTGCAAGAATGTTAAACGAAACAAACCAAACCAAACATGTGCTGACTAAGTTTCATTGTGTATTACATAGAAACATTACCAGAGATACCAACACCGCGGTGTTCCATCATAACGCTCTTCACACAGGAGGCTTGCATTA
Organism: Pecten maximus; assembly: GCF_902652985.1. Taxonomy (NCBI): domain Eukaryota; kingdom Metazoa; phylum Mollusca; class Bivalvia; order Pectinida; family Pectinidae; genus Pecten; species Pecten maximus. Next base: position 9,194,385 of record NC_047019.1, on the reverse strand, counting down.
CTGCAATTGTAGGCATTGCAAATAATGGTGTGATACCAAGGCAGCGGCGCTCCCTTTCTCGACCAGTCATATAGCTCCGGGACTGTTATTCAAGGTTTATTGCAGAGCTGTTATTGTGACTCAGACCGAAACTTATTTTTGAAAAATCATAATAACATGATTGCACTACAGCGATCTCATCGCCTATTGTTTATTGAGTAAAACTGATTTTTTTCAAAAAAACAAAATAAACCAACAACAACAACAACAACAAAAAAATAACAATAAATAAAAATAAATGTATAAATTATATATATAATAAATAAAAAATCACATGGTTTCAATCTTTGCTGTACAAAGTATACAGCGAAGAAACTTTTTTTTTTATTGTAAACTTTATTTACTTTATAACAATTGCGAAACAATGTAAACTAACTTATATTAATCATGTTTGTTGATGAGTGAGGAGTCTAACCATAGGATGAAACTAGAGGAGAAAACCCGGAGAAAACCCATGTCCAATACATTTCCACTTCCGATCGAGGAATCGAACCCCGGTTGCCCAGGTGAAGCCTATGTTTCATTACCATCCTCTCTTCCGCGCTGCAAGCTAAAACAGAATGTCACATAGCGAGATGGGAAGTTCAATAGATAAAATATTTCAACGTAATTGTCGAAGCCAAATAACACAAGTATGAAGTAAAAACAACGAGATGTATTTTAATATGACTCTATTAGAACCAACGCATAATCCCCAGCTAAACGTAATTAACAGTATTGGATTTCATTTGCAACTTCACATCAGCATTCGCTTGAAATCGTTTAGATGTGATTAAGTTTTCAGTTTTGAAGTTTTTACTGGCGTTTAATTTTAACAAATTCGAACCGTAACGTCTTAATGATGTTTTATCATGAGAAAATGGTCTTAAAAACAATAAAATGCAAAATTCCACGAGAAGCTTTTATCAATCCATTGAATATTACAGATACTTTATTGAGTTTTACTTCACGGTAACAAACAAATGAAATATATCAAACAATTATTGCCTTTTGATAAGGTCGATATTTGGTTTTATTAACCTGAAAAAATACCTAACGAGGACGAGGTAAAAATTAACGAAATAAATCATACAATTATAGCCTTTTGATAAGGTCGATATATGGTTTTATTAACCTGAAAAAATATTAACCGAGGACGAAGTAACAAATAAACGAAGTAAATCATACAATTATAGCCTTTTGATAAAGTCGATATATGGTTTTATTAACCCGAAAAAATACCAACCGAAGACAAAGTAACAAATAAACGAAACATGTAATCAATAAAAGTGATTATGAAAAACTTATAAAGACAATATTAAGGAAATTATATCTCCAGTGATAACTATCAAAATCTTATGATGTTTACGACATAAGTAATTGATGGAAATCCAAGCTTCATATTCAAAAGAATAAAATTCAGTTTTTCATTGTGCGGTTATTGACCTACCGTCTACTATTTCGTATGGCGTGTTTGGTGTTAAGTTAGGGTGTACTAATCTGTTACATCTCAACTGAATAGATACTTGATTTAGCCACTGTCAGGTAGGTAGGGCGAATGAAGTGTACCTGCTGTCATTTAAGCATTGAACGTAGCGCGCTTCATGTTGAATTTGCCTCTGTCCAGTTGGCATTCATATTGACTATGAATGCCAACTGAAAGGCGCTCAATGCTTATATTTACCATCTGCGATTTTTTATTTGTCGTGCGATTTTTTTTTTAAATTTTCAAATTCAAATTTCAGTTGGCAGTTCATAAGCTGGTGAACTCGCAACTGAATTGGTAGGGTTATATAGTGGCAGTGCCATACAATGGTAAATATAATTGCATGGTCGAATTTGGGACCTTATCATTTATCTTCTTTCTACTGATTTTGAATTGAACTTCCTTCCTGGGAGGAAGGCTATGGGCCCTATCCCTAGGGCGTGGCTTTGGTGACATATCAAAATCATTGAAGGACACATTTTGTCCCTTGTTTAAGACTTAGCTTTGTAAGGAAGTGGGTGTACATCATGGAATTACAACTGTACCGTTCATTTGCCAGGAAAGAGAGCAGGCAGAGATGTTGTATCACTGTGACATGACATTACCGTGTAAGTACAATAAGCCAGGAGAGATGTCACACCAATTTGTCTGTGACATGACATTTCAGTGTCAGTATAAATGACTGAGAGGGATGTCACACCAATTTGTCTGTATGAAATTTCAGTGTCAGTATAAATGACTGAGAGGGATGTCATACCAATTTGTCTGTATGACATTTCAGTGTCAGTATAAATGACTGAGAGGGATGTCATACCAATTTGTCTGTATGACATTTCAGTGTCAGTATAAATGACTGAGAGGGATGTCATACCAATTTGTCTGTGACATGACATTCCATTTTCAGTTTAAATGACTGAGAGGGATGTCATACCAATTTGTCTGTGACATGACAGTGAAATGACACTTTTAAGTGCGCCCCATTTGAATTTATGGTGTTGATAGGGCGTCAAGCAATATCAAATCAAACCTCTTCGGCAGGTTTCTACCAGGATATATATACGTGAATGTATATTCTTAGACATAACTATCATTGTAATAATTGGTTTTTAGCCTTGCCTACCACATTAAACAATTGTTTGAAATATAAATGACTACATTCCGGAGCTACAGATGTGATAAGCGATATTCCTATAAGTCATGACATTGAACTTTCCTTTCTCTGGTAGTAGCCTCCATACTTAATCATAAGTGTGTCGCTGTTTTAACGTCTGCAATTGACCCATCAATTGTTTGCCCGTGGGGCCTCAAAACATCAAACCGGGATTACAGTTGTCATCCAGCAGTGACAAAAATATTAATATTTATAACGATAATTTCACCAGAAATACTGAAATCTGAAAAAATATTCTAGAATGACACCTCTGTGTAGATTTCAATTTACAAACGTCGATATCAAAGAGCTAATTTCAGGTTGGCGAGTCTTGTGGAACATGGTTACAGAAATTCAAGCCGCCGGCGATCATTCTATCTCGTTCTAATAAGACATGGTCTAGCTCTTGAACGATTCCTTTCAACAAAGAGTGCTATATCGTGCATGTCACGGAACGATCAATATTGCGCTGATATCATTTCTACTGCCAGATCGGGGAAGGAAGTCGAATCTTCTTGAGTCTGCTACCATTTGAACATCTATTGTGTTGAAAATGAAAAGAATTAATATACAAGTGTTATAAAGAGCCAATGAAAGGCTATTTTGATGCTATGAGAATGTCAGAGATGATCCGATGACGAAGATACGCGCCTTCAAATGTAAGAAGATACTATTATTTCTGTAAATGTCACCAGATTGATGGCATGTATTCCATTTCATAGAATATTTTTGTATTCATATTCATATTTTCTTTTGACTAACACAATATGGTTCCATCAAGACGCGTTCTGTGCAAATAAATATCAATATTATATATTTCACTGGATTTTGCACTGTAGTATTTCTATTATCCATCGCCCGTATAGGCGGCAGTATGAGAAGCATGAGCTAGAGGCGACTAATGTGAAGATCTCTGAAAATTTGGGGATTTTCTTTTTTGCCTTTCGTTGATTTCTTCAGACAGGCAAGCGACACAAGTTAATCTGTAGCTACTCCTGATATGTTTTCTTTCTATTTTCTGAATATGTCTAGGTAATACCTCCAGGCACGTCCTTAAATGACACTGGCTGTTAATAGGACATTAAACAAATATAAACCAAATTGGCATTGCGTTTCTCTCGCCAGACATGCGACAAACTAGTTTATAAAATAAATGTACTTACTGTTCTGTATGGGAGGTTAGGGTTTTGCAGTGATTAATGTATAAGCATGTTTTCAGTATGTTGTGACCAGGAGGGGTGTCATGCTACCCTCTCTAGGTATGTTATTACAGTGTGATAACACTATAAAAACGTCCGTCATTCATTGACCATAACATTTCCTCTTAAGCATTAGGCCGTACTGAGGGACGTAAAAGCGTTAAATAAAAAAATTAATAAATAATAAAGTTGACATGACATCGTACTCACATGACCTCAAAACAAACAAACAAACTCTACGCCCAGCCTAATGAAGAGAAAAGGCATAAAGGCAGGTAATAGAGTCTGTTTTCCGGTTGTAGCTAGATCTGGTATACTGAAGAGATCTGCGGAGCCAAAGAGGTGAGAAATAATATAACAAAAATATTTAGGTAAACTTTAATAATTTTACAAAAATTGCGAAACAAGTTATATCAACTTATTAATCACGCTTGTTAGCCCGTATTGAAGCGCGCGAGAGGCCCTACTGTGAGAACAAACCGGAGAACCCCCATACCTTTTCACGTCCGATCGGGGAATCAAACTTCGGTCGCTTAGGTGAAAGGCAAGTGTCATGTGTTACCACTGTGCCACTCGACCACCCACACAAAAACATAGGCACAATAAATAAGAGGATGTTCCGATAGAGCCGTCACACGGAGCTATCCGTTAAAATTTAGAGGCATTCTGAATGATTCACAGTGATACTGATACACTGTTCGCTGTTTGTTAGTACAACGAAATAAACCAGGATATCACCAAGAGAAATTATCTCGCCATGTGCTCACAATCGATAGCGAATACCTGCCGGGGAAAAAAACCTAGAGATATACAGCATTTACTGGTCTAAGTCTTTATTGCCTCACCTTTGACTAAATCAGGATAAATTTGTATAATTCTCGTGGAATGGTTACCGGCGTTGGTTTACCACTCGTTAAGTGCAATCGATGAGCAAATGTCTGCAGGCTAACGTAACATTTGCTCAAGTGATTTGATTGCGTTTTGTGAACCTTGTAGGTTTAGCGATACCATTCCGGCCCATGAATATCATCGCTGTGCTCGCCGAGATGGTCCATTTCGTCTTAATGAATTCGATTCCTTTCGGGGTGTGTTCAGTTGGTCAATATACTGTAAATAGCAGTCTGTGTAGTGAGAGACACACTCTGATCATCCGTTGAGTCTTGTTACTGTATAGAAATCTTTGGTCGCTTGGTCTAATAATTCTCTTAAGTTAAATGGTAGCGCATAGGTGACTATGCATTTGAGCATGAAAAAATAAAAATAAAACTAAAATAAATAAATAAAAATAAAAAAAAATAAAAAAAGAGAAAGAAAGAATGGTAATTTTTCCGTCAAGTTGTTTTAAATTTATTTTGTATGTAATACATCCCATAATACTTCGGTTTGCTATATTTAATTTTGAAGTGTAACAGGGCAGTTCTGATTAAACTCATCATGTCTGTACCGAATGAAGTCTTGCATTTAATATTAAACACGAATTTTGAAATGAGGGTGCCTGTGCCAAGAACACAAAACAAATGTTCGAGGAATAAGTCGCACCGATACCTGATCTTTGGTTCGTCAGTAAAGTGTTAGAGTTGGTCAAAGTGTAGTTGACTACAGTAAAATAATCTTTCCTTTTCGTCACTTTAAAACGCTAGCTATCCACTCGCAAAAATAAAATGAAAATCAATAAAAACCAAATTTGATATATGTGGCGTCTGGATATAATAAATATGAAATTTGGATAAGAGTGAAAATATTTAGTATGGAAAATCAATCGGAACTCCTCGGTAGTTGCCGGGGTCATTTGAAGAGTTCCGAATGGAGAGATGAAGCCATGCATACATACCGTTCCTTTTTAAGGTATCCTGAATAAAAAGAAACAAAATGAGTATTATATATTTATATCATCGAAATGATGTGAAAGCCTTATCAAGATACATGGTTGAAACCGATTCCTCTCTCCGCATCGGCCAGATTGTCTCGATGCGACTTTTTGCTTCCTGTAAGTTCTCGCATATATGTAAAACATTATATAAAATTGCACGAAACATGGCCATCCATCACGTACCTTTGACAGAAATTTTCAGAATCATGTATGCTATTTCATAAAAGAAAGTGTTACTTAGCTGTATGTCCCATCTCACAGCGCCATCTATCAGAGACTACGGCCTGATCCATCATACGTTTCCTGTATGCAAGTCACTCGACCCGCGCTAAAGCCCGTGAACTGCAGATTGTACCATCCCTGATTCTTACGATATCAACCGAAGCCAAGATGCTGTTTAATTTAGTCGATAATCACTCTATCTCTTGAAGTATTTTTTGTCAGTGTACAGTAACTCGATGCGAGTTTGTTAAGACTTGTGTCAGTCGCGATAAGCGTAAACTGTAAATATGTAAGGAAACCTGTTCCATTTTTAGAAGAAAAAAAATGAGAGAATAACATTTTATGATACACAAAATCAATGTTTTTAGTCGAATGCAAAATAATTTATTGTAAATACAATAAAACCTCGATATACTGTCCTTCATTTGTATACCACCCTCCATGGTAAAGTTTACAATGTTGTTATAATCTTTGCCAATCTTCTTTGTAACATTCCCTCGATATATTGTCAAACCGCATTTTAACGCCAAGCTGACAAAGAAACGTATAACGAATATTTACGACATACTGTGGGAATCACCTCTTTAAATACAATGACGACACCTATTTCCTTTGACATTTCAGCTTCTCATTTTGTTGTTTAGTTTTTGCAAGTATTTTGCCTCGATTGGGCGCCTCAATTCTTTCTCCGTCTTTCCCAGTCAATATAATATTTGTTTAGAAGATAGAATGAGATAATTTTTATCTCTTGCCGTTCATCAAATCTTCACAGATGAAAAATATATCTAATTCTGAGTCAGTTCCCTGGCTGCTGTTTACTTCAATCCGCACGTGTAAACAACATTCAAACATGCGGATCTCTTCAAACGCCAAGACGGGGTCAGGAATCTCAATAGGTTGTTTACAAAGTCCAGGAATTGGAAATATGCGGCAGTTTTATCATAGTCAATTCATTTGTCTATTTGTGTAATACCGAAGTATGTTCTTGCCGTTAATACGCCTGATTACTGCGTGTATATAGATAGATATATTGCTGGCTGATAATGATGTGTCGAACTTCTTCTTGAAATTGTATCGATTTCGTTTTCGCTAACTACACCAGATCAGTCCTGGAAGTTTTACTGCTGAATTCTTCATTTCAACTTGTCACCCTTCTTCCCCGTGCGACATCTACATCATTTCAATTCAATTGGAAAATTTCGTGCAGGGAATTTCTCCTATCGCCATGTCTTCAATTTTCTATATCTGTACGTTAAATGCATTTCTTATTACACCTTCCTGCCCTGTTGCTGACGATTTCAACCCTAATGTAGATATTATTTTACAACACCTGGCCGTTTCGAGAAATCTTTGTGATGGTTTAGTGACGTGCAGGGAATTTGTTTCGATCTGTGAGGTGAGGTTCCTATATATCTGGTATATACCCATGCACGAAGAAAATAGAGACTCTCTATGATTTGGGCGCCCAGCTACACAAACATCTAAACAACATTTTTAACTTACGGAAGATTGCATATTTTTTTTTTTTTACAGTTATAAAAGGTTTTATGTCCCTTTTCAGACTGTGCGAGTAAATATCCGTCCCCATAGCATCGAGATGTCGAGTTAATGATCTGATTTTGTTAAATTGCGTTTAGAGTGATCAACTAATTTGATTTCAGATATAATTCATTACATATTGGCAGAATAAAACGTTGGAAACTGCATATCTTAACATTTCTGGTGGAATATACTCTAAAATTGAATTACTGACAACTTCATTCCATGCATGATGCTACCAAAAATCTTACGTTTATGGAGTGTATAATGTAACGCTCACTTCTACCGAAATACAGTAATAATCTTTATTTCGTTATTTCGTTGCGAAATTACGATAAAATCCGTATCAGACATAATTTGGTCATGATACGACTTTTCCTGTCTGTTTTTTTTTTTTTTGTAATTATATTGAATTTCTTTTTTGTCTTCTTTTTTCAAATTTCTTTTTTAGATTTGTTTCCCCTTTCGAATTTGATTGTTAGATACAAAAGGGTTTGACCGATGAAAAGGAATACTGGTTAGTAGCATTATGGCATTGTAATGTTCAACGATTAAGAAATGGCATCACAAAATAGAGAATAAATAAATAAAGTTGACATGACATCGTACTCACATGACCTCAAAACAAACAAACAAACTCTACGCCCAGCCTAATGAAGAGAAAAGGCATAAAGGCAGGTAATAGAGTCTGTTTTCCGGTTGTAGCTAGATCTGGTATACTGAAGACATTAATAAATTAATATTAATTAAAATTAATAAATGTGCAAAACAATTTTTCCTGTCATTCGAAAGTTTTATCATGATCTTATTTTGAAAGAAAGTAAGTTAAAAAAAAAAAAAAAAAAAGGATTGTTGGTATTCGATTTGGATATAAACTATTGTAATTCCCAACGATTCGTCCTGTAGATAACAAAAAATCACTATGTTGATTTGAATTCTAGGGTAGCATTTTTTTTTTCTTTTCTTTTTCTCGTGAATCTCTATCCAATCGAAGACATGCCAGGCCACGTAGTTATTTCCTTAATCTACAAGAGTGTCATCAATATTAAAATAGTTACACATGCTGTCTCTAATAGAAAAAAAAAAGAAAAAAAAATCTCGAAGTAAGTTCTTTCGCCCCAATCCGCGATCTGCGTTTTTATACGATTAATTTTGTTCCGCAGTCCGTTTCCGAGATGAACACGTGCCCTGGGAGTAGCACGCGGAGACCCGAAGTCGGACAGGCCTAATCCCGTATAGGTCGTTAACTGACAAGTTAAGGCGATCTCGCATTCGTTCTGTTTGAATACTGTCTCGTCATGCAGCAAAATAAACCAACTGTCTACCCCGGGTCCCTGGGTTAGTCACACTCATTATATTGGGAGCTACTTGTAGTTTATTTCTCACAATAGCCGATGGAGCGCCGCCCTGGTGGACCTCTCAAGAAACATTATGTTCTGTGGTCGATTGAAGCCCAGACTTACTTGTAAACGTTCCAAGTTTTTTTTATCTATCAGTTATAAAAAATATATATCAAACTAGACAAAGAACGATGAAGGCATTACGGAATATGGATTGTAGACGCTCGAACCCTCAGGTTTCTCCTGGGCAAGATATATACATGTATATATATATATATATTCATGCTGGTCTCTCGTGACCAGTTCATCCTCGTTTTTTTCTCTATAGGCTTTCCATTGTTTACCGCTACAATAAGAAATAGGATTTTCATTTAAATGTTATTGTTATTCCGGAACAGGTGTCCAAGTATGTAAATTGATCAAACTAATTTCGAAAACGTAATCGGTGGCAAATTATTCCGGAAATAAAATGCCAGCCTTGGTTCTATGTTTGTAAAATTGTAATGACGAAGAAGGCCTATATTTGGTAACATTTTATCAGATTTTTTCGTTAAATATTGTTAAACAAAATATTACTTTTCTTGGTAAGTTGTTAGTTCAATCTGGGAGTAAAACAAAAAATAACTCGTTTTAGAATAATGCTAAATTGATATCCTAATTTTGAAATAAAATTATATGTATGTTGCGGCAACAGAATACGTTTCAGGGTCTTGTTTTATAAATCTAACAAACCTCTTCAAGCATTTTCGATCGTGAACACGAAAACAAATTCCAAATATACAAATGCGTCTATTTCGTGTTTACCAAATATAATGCAGTACATTTATATCTATATATAGCGAGTTTAGAAAGCAAGATGATATATTGACGGAGGTATCTTGTGTTGTCAACAAGTCTGGGTTGATGTTTGCATGTACATTGTAATGCTTCACTACCACTTGGCGAGACGATCGTCAGCTCTTGTATGATTCCTTTCCTGGAAATGGTCACGAACACAGTAACGTGCTATATGAGAGTCATATATCATGTTACAGTCCCCTGTGGTAAACATGTACTGTATTAGAGGTGGGGGTCATGTTACAGTCCCCTGTGGTAGATATGTACTGTATTGGAGGCGTGAGTCATGTTACAGTCCCCTGTGGTAGATATGTACTGTATTGGAGGCGGGGGTCATGTTACAGTCCCCTGTGGTAGATATGTACTGTATTGGAGGTGGGAGTCATGTTACAGTCCCCTGTGGTAGATATGTACTGTATTGGAGGAGGTGGTCATGTTACAGTCCCCTGTGGTAGATATGTACTGTATTGGAGGTGGGAGTCATGTTACAGTCCCCTGTGGTAGATATGTACTGTATTGGAGGTGGGGGTCATGTTACAGTCCCCTGTGGTAGATATGTACTGTATTGGAGGCGGGGGTCATGTTACAGTCCCCTGTGGTAGATATATACTGTATTGGAGGCGGGGGTCATGTTACAGTCCCATGTGGTAGATATGTACTGTACTGGAGGCGGGGGTCATGTTACAGTCCCCTGTGGTAGATATGTACTGTATTGGAGGCGTGAGTCATGTTACAGTCCCCTGTGGTAGATATGTACTGTATTGGAGATGGGGGTCATGTTACAGTCCCCTGTGGTAGATATATACTGTATTGGAGGCGGGGGTCATGTTACAGTCCCCTGTGGTAGATATGTACTGTATTGGAGGCGGGGGTCATGTTACAGTCCCCTGTGGTAGATATGTACTGTATTGGAGGAGGAGCCATGTTACAGTCCCCTGTGGTAGATATGTACTGTATTGGACGCGGGGTCATGTTACAGTCCCCTGTGGTAGATATGTACTGTATTGGAGGCGGGGGTCATGTTACAGTCCCCTGTGGTAGATATATACTGTATTGGAGGAGGTGGTCATGTTACAGTCCCCTGTGGTAGATATGTACTGTATTGGAGGCGGGGGTCATGTTACAGTCCCCTGTGGTAGATATGTACTGTATTGGAGGCGGGGGTCATGTTACAGTCCCCTGTGGTAGATATGTACTGTATTGGAGGCGGGGGTCATGTTACAGTCTCCTGTGGTAGATATGTACTGTATTGGAGGCGGGGGTCATGTTACAGTCCCCTGTGGTAGATATGTACTGTATTGGAGGCGGGGGTCATGTTACAGTCCCCTGTGGTAGATATGTACTGTATTGGAGGTGGGGGTCATGTTACAGTCCCCTGTGGTAGATATGTACTGTATTGGAGGTGGGAGTCATGTTACAGTCCCCTGTGGTAGATATGTACTGTATTGGAGGTGGGGGTCATGTTACAGTCCCCTGTGGTAGATATGTACTGTATTGGAGGCGGGGATCATGTTACAATCCCCTGTGATAGATATGTATTGTATTGGAGGAGGTGGTCATGTTACAGTCCCCTGTGGTAGATATGTAGTGTATTGGAGGAGGTGGTCATGTTACAGTGCCCTGTGGTAGATATGTACTGTATTGGAGGCGGGGGTCATGTTACAGTCCCCTGTGGTAGATATGTACTGTATTGGAGGAGGAGCCATGTTACAGTCCCCTGTGGTAGATATGTACTGTATTGGAGGTGGGGGTCATGTTACAGTCCCCTGTGGTAGATATGTACTGTATTGGAGGCGGGGGTCATGTTACAGTCCCCTGTGGTAGTGTGTACTGTATTGGAGGTGGGGGTCATGTTACAGTCCCCTGTGGTAGATATGTACTGTATTGGACGCGGGGGTCATGTTACAGTCCCCTGTGGTAGATATGTACTGTACTGGAGGCGGGGGTCATGTTACAGTCCCCTGTGGTAGATATGTACTGTATTGGAGGAGGAGCCATGTTACAGTCCCCTGTGGTAGATATGTACTGTATTGGAGGTGGGGGTCATGTTACAGTCCCCTGTGGTAGATATGTACTGTATTGGTGGCGGGGGTCATGTTACAGTCCCCTGTGGTAGATATGTACTGTATTGGAGGAGGAGCCATGTTACAGTCCCCTGTGGTATATATGTACTGTATTGGAGGCGGGGGTCATGTTACAGTCCCCTTTGGTAGATATGTACTGTATTGGAGGCGGGGTCATGTTACAGTCCCCTGTGGTAGATATGTACTGTATTGGAGGCGGGGTCATGTTACAGTCCCCTGTGTTAGATATGTACTGTATTGGAGGCGGGGGTCATGTTACAGTCCCCTGTGGTAGATATGTACTGTATTGGAGGCGGGGGTCATGTTACAGTCCCCTGTGGTAGTGTGTACTGTATTGGAGGTGGGGGTCATGTTAAAGTCCCCTGTGGTAGATATGTACTGTATTGGAGGTGGGGGTCATGTTACAGTCCCCTGTGGTAGATATGTACTGTATCGGAGGTGGGGGTCATGTTACAGTCCCCTGTGGTAGATATGTACTGTATTGGAGGCGGGGGTCATGTTACAGCCCCCTGTGGTAGATATGTACTGTATTGGAGGTGGGGGTCATGTTACAGTCCCCTGTGGTAGATATGTACTGTATCGGAGGTGGGGGTCATGTTACAGTCCCCTGTGGTAGATATGTACTGTATTGGAGGCGGGGGTCATGCTACATTTTGCACCTGTCGATCGACTGCTAATCAGCGTATCGGTCAGTCAAACTGATTTGGATCTCTTCAGTCTATGGCGTTACATGTACATGTATAACGGAGTAGCAACTACCATTTAATAAACCCTGGAATGTTCCGCCAGGGAACAAACCCAAAGCCTTCATAATGGCGAATGCTCATTTACCTGAGAAAACTCGCATCAGAATGAAAAAAATATACTTTTATCTCGACTCTTTAGCTTACCATTTCAAACAATATTCAAATAAACATATTTGTACAATGCATAGAGATATTTTCCCATTTGGTAAGTTAGTCTTGAAACAATTGAAATGACATATAAGTACATGTTAATAGTATCAGAACAAAAATCGATTATATTTATTGTTAAAACAGTACGTGTTTCTGGTAAGATAGTGCTTTTATTTCTAGCACAGGTGCGAATTTGTATCACCGCATACTCATGCAAAGGTCTCCTAAGTCTCGATTGGCCTTTCTGTGTTCTCTTGTTCAGGTGCGAATGTACATAACCGAAGTGTTTCGTCCCTACGGTAACATTTATATTTCTGATTTCTCCTCCATAAGTTCACTTCCGTTTTGGTGTTTGTATACTAGACATGGAAGTTTCCTCCGATTGACACAAGATCGACACTAACAGCGACAACTCTTTCGAGAGTGTTTCAAGAAACTAAAAATAGTTCATTCGAAATGAAATCGACTTTCCCGAAAGATATAAAAATCCAGACAGACAGCTTAAATACACAAAATCGTTTTAGACATGCGAAGCGGCAGAGGAATGACTCGAAATTCGTGATGATGTCACTTCCTGTAAAGTCGATTGGCCAGATTGGTACAGGTTTCTGAAAGAATTACGTTTTCATTGAAGACTAAGCGATAGCCACGCCTTACAGTCCCTCTACGTCTTCAAAGTTCCTTGCTAAGTAAATAGTCACTAGAAACGACCGTCATTTCCTGCATAATTCCTTACACGCGAGAGACGACAGCCAGTTCCCGTATCAGCCTTCAGCCTCCTTACCGAGAAAATTGAATGAGACAACGGCCAGTTCCTGTTGCGTTTCTTACCACCAAACTATACTAGACGAAAGCCAGACACACCACGTTGTCATATCCCGTTTGGTTTTTAATAGAAAGCTGGACATCACGTGCTATTGGTTTTTTGACAAATTACAAATCTCGATTGACATTCGCGGTAATGAAAGTTGTATATAAACACCGACTCGCACACAGTTTTGTTCCGGAAATTGAATGTCTGGCCATAACAAGCAACATCCGGAGCTTCTACCAAATCTCGTTATGCCTTACTTAAGATCATACCAAGAGTCTAACTGCGGGACATCAATGATCTTAATAACACAATATAGATGTTTTTGTCTACATCTATACTTCTCCATCTGCATAATATGAATAATTATAATTCCTGTAATGAAATACTTTAAACTGAAGCATGCTACAAATTAAAACCTTTTTTTTATCAACGTGACGTCATTTTAGTGATGACGTCATTAGAATGTCAATTTGGACAACAGAACAAAGCACTACCAAACACAAACTGACAACTATGTTCTTAGGTAGATTCGATAAGTTGTCGACTTCTCCATTGTTCTCAGGTTAAAGGTTATAAGAAACAGTGAAGTTGTCATCTGATGCAATGAATGACGCCCTCTTCTGGTTGATAACTCTATTATAAACAACACTAACTATAATTGTCGGCCAATCAAGTCTACTTCCGTTCCACAGTCGATGTATCGTAGATCTTTAAGTGTTACACCTTGTTGATAAAGTACATTTCTATGAGTAGGGCATACTGTTTTCCTATTATTACTTACCAGAAGCAGACGCCTGTGCTTTCACAAATGACAGAGTGGTTCCCTATCTTTCAATTATACCATTTTTACAGTATATAACATCATTTTATTCCCGTAGTAACCGTACAATTTCTACCTGCATTTCAGTTTCCTCATAGTATGTACATGTATACCTACGGTGTAATGTTACCCTTATATTACTTAGGCAAATAGCCAAAATGCATCAGCAGAATTCGAGAAAATGGTACATATACAATTCATCTCAATACTTACAATGCTACGAAATATATTTTCTGTTAATTTTCTGTTTTCTCCCTTACCCTTTAGAAGTGTCGAATGTGGGTAAAAGGATTGAGATTTAAAAAAAAAATAAAAAATAAAAAATAGGCAGGTTTCCTGCCTTTTTATTTTTAGATTAATTGCACATTTCTTGCCTTTCGTTTTAGGCTTTGTCTTGGATCCTATCCTTTGCAAATGTTCGGATAGGATTCATTTATATGTTGGTTTCGTGCAGGTGATCGGAGCATACGTAATTGGTAACTATCTCACGTTTGCTTCCTCTGATAAATGTTTTCTCGTCATAACTCCTAAACTGTTACAAATATCTTGACCACACTTGCAGTGCACCTGAAGGTCAAATACGTGTATCAATTTATTAACGATTTTGATGATGATCCGCTTAAAATGATAATAATAATATAAAAAACAATTTTCCATACATATGATAAATTGTCTCATTCGTACACAAGTGTCCCTTAACACCCCCTCCCCCTTGTAAGAAATACAGTACAGCCCTCGCAGAGCTCTCTCGGAACTAACCACATTTTTAGTCAATATCTTTTGAAGTACAGAGTTCCGTTTTCGGGAAGCGCTCTAATACAGTTAAAATGAAGTAAATGGAGACAGAGGTAGAATTGAATGAGGTTGATTATCCTGAATTAGGAAGTTTTTGTCCGTAATGCTAGTATCTATATCTGTATGACGGGTGCGAACTGCTTCAGTTTTTTTCTCAATGGAATGTAGATTTCATGGCGTCACCTAACGGAAATTGATTTGCCTACTTGAATGAATGTGAAAGTAATATGCATTTTCAATGAAGAATAATGAACTGAAATACGCTCAGGAAATTACATTACCTTGGCATTCCTAACAATATCAGAGAATCAAATTTCAATAAACCTATGCCATTGATTGGGGAATATTCAAATTGGAACAATTTCATTTCGTTGGAACATCAAATTAAAGTACTCGTTTACCTTGTTGGTAATTTCCTGTATCAGGTATTCAGCACCAGTCGTACACGATCTGACATCAACATTTTAGCCAGTCATAATGGTAGAGATTTTATTTCCTTAGTTTTTGGCCAACTTCCCTTCCCAGATCCGGATAGCGTAGGTTCCATGGAAACGTATACGGCAACAATTTGGTAGTGGAGTATACATGTTACCTTATTGCCAAACGGTTCCTTTCCGAAATGTTGGTTCTTTTTGAATCTGTTATTTGGTGTGAGGTCAAATCAAACATGTTTTTGAGCGATTAGGGGTAGTTTTATATCCCCCTCATCTATGAAATAGGTATATCCGCCCCCGGAAATGACGTCATCCGTTATGCTTTCTATCATATTTTGTATACCTATATTAAATAGTTTTGACACCCACTCACTTCCGTATTTTACTCTCGAATAAAGAACTGTAATAATACATCATTATCCACCGAAATCCTTCCTCTCGATGATACTGTAAAAACATTTTTTTTCATAAATAGCCGAGGGTGTGTGAAATGCCTTCGAGACGAATGCAGCATCAAGGTAATATTTAAGTTTAACGAGGAGAAATGATTTAAAAACAGAATAAATGGGAAGAGAAATTGTTCATATGAGACTGTATTTGGAAATCATTTCTGAAAGTTAGATATGCTAAACTGGTATGTTGCAATATATCATGCGATGGTGTTTTGTTGCATCTTTAAAACAAGATTGATTCATATCGCAAACTTCAAAATGTTTAGAAAAGGTCGACTTTTTATTTACTCTGCATGCGTATAATTGGTATGAATTATTTAGAAAACTTCTAAATCAATAATTCTTGCCAAAAGTGATATTTAGAATGTCTCCTAAACAAACAGGTTTTGTCTATAAATGGAACTTCGCTGAGAGCGAAGAAATTACTCTGCATCTTAACACAACCCCTTCGAGAGTAGGTATTCAAAATATTTTATAGAACAGTTTTAACTGCCATGTGCGTTATTGTTAAAAATCCTAATAATATTTTTCAAGGACATGGATGGCCAAGTCATTCTTTAAAGCCTGACATCCGGAGAAATTTTAAAGATATAATTTTTTTCAACGATTTAAGGAAGCATGGATTCGGATCCAATAGACACATGCTAACTGTCAAGTTTAATTTGCTCTGATATTTCACAATTAATTGGGGGAAGGCTATATCGATCATTGTAGGCCGTAGCGATGTGTCAGTTGGGTGGTTATAACTGCATTTTCTTGCACGTGCATGGAATTCAAAATACATTTGGACTACAAAAAATATAATAGAACTTCTTTGTTCCTCCCCAACAGCTGGATGGAGCCGGCCTGAAGCCGTCATGAGCTATCCTTGATGTTCGGTTAACAGAACTCTTGCGCTGTGATCTGGAGACCACACGAAGATGATTGTCGTTGAAACATTATCATGACGCGCGTGTAAAATAATCCCAGCTACAATATTAATGGCATCACTCAATCATGTTTTCGGACACAGAAAAGGAAATGTCCTTTTTTCGATTTCCAAAACAAATCAAACAACCAATATACTTGTGTTTTATTATAGTAAAAGTGTTAATTTTGTCGACAATAATCTAATCAGGCCTGGTCATTTCACGACTGAATACAAAAAGTACAATCAATTGTATGAGTGTAATCTGTACCCCCGGGATTGCTCAAGTTGAATATAAGCATGTATCCCCGGGAATGGTCGTGTTGAATATTGAGTTATACACATGCGATTACTCGTGTTGATTAATGTTCGGGATTACTGTTGATGAGGATAAAATTTTACCCCTGGGATTGCTAGTGTTAAGTATACTGTACATCAATGATTGCTCGTGTTGGTATGGACCAGCATATTTCTGTATCTCTAAGAATCGTCGTTTTAATATTGATTTGTTTACTAGTGTTTAGTATTGAGCTGTGTCCCCGGGATTGCTAGTGTTTAGTATTGAGCTGTGTCCCCGGGATTACTAGTGTTTAGTATTGAGCTGTGTCCCCGGAATTGCTAGTGTTTAGTATCGAGTTATGTCCCCGGGATTGCTAGTGTTTAGTATTGAGCTATGTCCCCGGGATTACTAGTGTTTAGTATTGAGCTATGTCCCCGGGATTGCTAGTGTTTAGGATTGAGCTGTGTCCCCGGGATTGCTAGTGTTTAATATTGAGTTGTGTCCCTGGGATTACTAGTGTTTAGTATTGAGCTGTGTCCCCGGGATTACTAGTGTTAAGTATTGAGCTGTGTCCCCGGGATTACTAGTGTTTAGTATTGAGCTGTGTCCCCGGGGTTGCTAGTGTTTAGTACTGAGCTGTGTCCCCGGGATTACTAGTGTTAAGTATTGAGCTGTGTCCCCGGGATTACTAGTGTTTAGTATTGAGCTGTGTCCCCGGGATTACTAGTGTTTATTATTGAGCTGTGTCCCCGGGATTACTAGTGTTAAGTATTGAGCTGTGTCCCCGGGGTTACTAGTGTTTAGTATTGAGCTGTGTCCCCGGGATTACTAGTGTTTAGTATTGAGCTGTGTCCCCGGGGTTACTAGTGTTTAGTTTTGAGCTGTGTCCCCGGGGTTACTAGTGTTTAGTATTGAGCTGTGTCCCCAGGATTGCTAGTGTTTAGTATTGAGCTGTGTCCCCGGGATTACTAGTATTTAGTATTGAGCTGTGTCCCGGGGTTACTAGTGTTTAGTATTGAGCTGTGTCCCCGGGATTGCTAGTGTTTAGTATTGAGCTGTGTCCCGGGGATTACTAGTGTTTAGTATTGAGCTTTGTCCCCGGGATTACTAGTGTTTAGTATTGAGCTGTGTCCCCGGGGTTACTAGTGTTTAGTATTGAGATGTGTCCCCGGGATTACTAGTGTTTAGTATCAAGCTGTGTCCCCGGGATTGATAGTGTTTAGTATTGAGCTACGTCCCCGGGATTACTAGTGTTTAGTATTGAGCTGTATCCTCGGGATTGCTCTTGCTAAGCATAAGCATGTTCCCGTGAAATTGCGCTTGCTGAGTACAGGCCATTAACTATGTGACTGCTCGTGTTTGGTTAAAGACTCCAGCTCTTGGATTGCTCGTGTTGGTTAAAAGCTTGTAACCTCGGGATTACTTTGTATTTGCCTATATTCATCAATATGCACATGTTTATAAATACCAGCAATATATTTGATAATGTATCAAATTATTTTCTTCTATACTTTCTTTGCTTTTGAAACTTCGGAGAACAAAACTATTCAATTGATGACCTTCACTCTTTTTTTGTCAAATGTTGAAACTTTGTACTTATTTGGGAAAGGGCTGTTGTCATAACTGTACCCAAACTGATTTGCTTTTGATTGATGGCAACCAAAATACGTTTAAATCAAAACTCCGCGAACCCTTTATATCGTTCCCCTTAGACATCAAGTTTCAATTTCTGAAAGAAAAAATAAATAAATCAGTTTGACTTAAATCAATAAAACTCATTCTTATTGAAGATGATCACTATATTTTGAGTTTCATTCATAAATCAGCGTGGAAACGGCCAAGTCAAGGAAACCTGGTGCAGTAGAATCTAGCACTACTTGTATTCTATGTAAGCGCTCCAAGGACGTGTCGTCTGATTTCGTTGATTTCTGAAGCCAGACGCCTTACAGTATTAGTTTTTTCTCGTTGATGGTTTCCGTGTTTCGCCTGTCACAGTGTTATAGATGTTTTATCGTCCAGTGTATCATGGGTATATGTATTTAGGTATACAATACCGATGACCACGCCAACACCATCGCTGAACTCATTTGGGTAAGTGCCTAGTGGCCACACGGCTGGTCAAACCAGGAAAAAGCTTAAGCTCACGATTTATACGGCACGCCACAACTTCCAGTTGAGTTAAGGCAGTATGCTACTTTACGAGCTCAACCTGTAATATATGATAAATTCGCGATAAATTTAAGGAGATATGGCACATTACACATTATACCCCTGGTTTTTGATAGAATTTGAGTTATTTTCTGCTTTGTTTACTTACATTTATTTGTTGCGTTGCAGTTGTATACCCTGAATTTTGATAAAGTTTTTCTATATAAATGACTTTTCCGGCGTCCCTCCAGATATTATGTAATTAATTAATTGTGCCCAAACCTAATTGATATCCAAAAGAAAATTAATTTCAATAAAAAAAATTAAAAAAAAAAAAAAAATATTCAGCAATAAAGCGAACACAACAAAATGAAACATAATAGATTAGATGAGTGCCGGGTGACAGACTTTTCTAGATAAAAAAATCTTTCATAGCAACGACTTTACGATACGGCAGAGAGTGGCTGAATTTACTTTTAAGGAAGGAAGGAAGGAAGGAAGGAAGGGAGGAAGGAAGGAAGGAAGGAAGAAACGAGCGAACGAATATAACAAGCAAGTACACATCTGTCAGACTCCTGCAGGCTAACTACACATCGCTGTCGATCATTTGTGCGGTTGTTTTGCCGAAGTGTAAACGAATACATTGGCATACAGTACATAAAGAGCTTACTGGTCAACGAGATCACGAGCCACGTGCTCTGTCTGGCGCAAGGTCAAGCGTTCTAGCGACTGGTGTAACTTTCCCTTATCGATCGAGGGCCTTTATGGCCATCAGAACGACAATGCAAGCATATAATAGATTCCTCGGACTCTTTAATTGTCTTCCACGGAGTCCGATTCCAGTGACTTCTTTTGGTGTATCTCATATATTACTGCGAGTTATGTTGGCTCGACGCCGAAACTAGACTTGATGGCTGTTTTCAAACAACTGCAGAAAATTCATCAATATATCTCATTTCATGGGATTCGTGATTTTTTAGAAGGATTTGCAATGATTTATCTTCATATATCACCATATCTCATACGATTTGTTTTACTAATGTTATCCATCATTGTCAAAATGAGAAACGGGATTGGTTGATGTTTTGGCGTAAAATAAAATTAATAAGTCAGATAATTCATAGAAATGTCAGATTCAGATCGTTTTTAGAAATACGTATTTTTTAATAGAAATAAATGCGTAAAATAAATTGCAGAAATTACTAGGATTTCGTTTGCGTTCGTTGTTGCAGAATATCTTGACATTCCAAATCGGATCGATCAGAGCGCGCTTGATGTATAGTTTAGTTTCAACAAACTTTATAGTCATATAAAATTGCAAAGAGCTTAGTCAGTATTTTTCTGTGACTTACAAGCGACTTCTATTGATTGTGTAGATTGTTTGGAATCTGGGGGAATTCATTTTACTACATTGTACAAAGAATTATAACAGTCTTGGAACTAGGGTAACTTAGTATATCTTTTCAGTAACCTTGGAACAAGATTGACAAGTCAGAGCCGATTCCGAAACGAACTTCAGGAATCGATGTCATTTTCGTAAATGACGTAACACGAACCCCTTGAAATACATGCCGTGGTTACATTTCTTCATCCGGATAAATGCTCAAAACGAGAACACACGACAATCTCGTTGGGAGATCAGTGCTGGCGAGAACCAAGGTGTCAGAGCTTACTGACACAAAGCGGCATGACTTGAGCGCGAAGCTGGTTTCGACCTGAAGCCGTCAAGTACCTGTAAGAACCTACCTGTGAAGAGAGCCTACACTCGACCTAAATTAAGACCTGAGAAATGCAGTTGACATAAGCAATCAATTGTTTAAAAATTAACAGTTGTATAAGGAATCCAAAGTTAAGAGTGGATTGCCGAGTATTTTTTTTATGTAATTCTCCGCTTGGTTTAACTTGGGAACAATGCATAAACTGATTTTGTTTTTGTTTTCTTGTTTTTGTTGATGTTTATTTATTCATTTATTTAATTTTTATTGATTTATTGCTTTTTTCCTGCGCTCCGCTATATTTCCCAAAGCAATGACCCTTCGGAACAATGTCAAATGTTGAAAGCATCTTTTATCCCGTATCCTTGATATTATTTACCATACAAGTCAGCTTACAATTATTTAAATAAGGTTGGTCGTTACTGGTCGTTGAAGACAGGAGCACAAACCTGGCGGAGAGTAGCGAAACTAAGACTGCTAATCTGTCAACGAAATACAATGATGCCATCTAGCGGAGAGAAATGATACCAAGGTATATAATCCAGTCTAGAAATTTCTTTCATTTAATTAAGCGGTGTTTTAGTTTAGAGACGTTATTTTATTCCAGCTGTTATGGAATATGACGAGTTGCTCAAATAGAAAGTTCATGACCTTTGATACGTTTAAGTAATATAAAGATTAATCAATAGATAACATTGCATTGAAGGTTGCTATCATTCTAGCAGTACATTAACTACGATTAAGTAATCTAACTTAACACATGATATATGAGACAATTTGATATGGCGATTACGCCATGACAAACGATATAAATATGGTTACTTAACATCTTAGCTCAAGCAAATCTAATAAAAACAATATTTTTCAAGATTTAAAAAATCAAATTTCTAAAACATTCTTTTCAAGCACAGAATTTCATTTCAATTTGAGTTCAAATTTCAAATAAATAACTTTTTTTTTAATTTCAAGTTTAAACATCAACCACAGTCCGTTTAAGCATGTTAAAAATATCTGAATGTCGATCCTTGCTATTTCGACAGAGCTGTTGGAAAAAAAATCCAAACTGGCAGTATAATTGATGGGAGAAACTTTAATTGCATAATGAATTATTATTATTATTTCTCTCGCAATAAGCACTGTTCCCGGCGAAACACTCCGTTCTTAATGAATATAAACAACATCTCGAGTGTTTAAAGTGCGAAACTCCTAACGGAAGGCTCTCCTTCCCGAAGGTTTCCCAGTAGATAATGACTATACTGTAGGTCTATTAATAGGCGCCAAGATAATCCAATCATTTAATTTCTATAGAAAGTGCATTGCATTTTTTAATTATTTAAAGTACTGAGACACTGTACTGAATATGAATCAAATAAGGATAATAACACATTTTCGATTGTTTTTCCTACAAAATAAACGGTAAACGGATTTATTCATTTTTAAGGAAATTTCTTTTTACCGAAAGGAAGTCAAACGTTCCTAATAAATTAAGAGCCATACATTATTCTACACTTTCATTTCGAATGTCATTGTGCTTACATACAAACTTTATCATAGGGGGCGCATTAAGGAAGAAACAACACCGAGTTCCTGATGTTTGAGTTTTTGATACTGCAGTGTCATTTTACAGTAGCACCTCGATATAAGGCCAATGGTGTATATTGTCTGTTGTGGGGAAGACATTCCTGACATAGTATACCATGAAGGTCTTTGTGGCGGTTTTTATGTCAACCCTACTAAGGCTGGGATAGCTTCTTATATGTTTTATCTAAATTTTGATATTGATTATAGTTGTCAGTATTGTATGGGTGCAACTTCTTTGTAACCATTAACAGTATTTCATGTTAGACGCCACCTGGTTGCTTTCTCAGTAATAAAATTTTAATTCAGCCTGGTGGGTGGCTATTTCAATTTCTTATACTTGTTTGGATTATTCTTGATATACATGTATGTGGAGTGACATATGTTGTGATACATAAACAGTACCCATCGTTGATATCAATACAATGTCGATATGATACCCCTCGTTTATATCAATAAACTTAGCTCCTCGCTTATATGTTTTCATAATGCAGCACCTCGATATAATGCCATTCGTAAACATGGATACATTAAAAGCGTTTAACGAACCTATTGGACTTTGATGTTTTCATTTACTGCCAGTTAACGTGCTTTACGGTTCCCTTAGCATTGGATGTCCTTATAAGGTCAAGAAGTGATGGCAGTAAAAAGGGGGATAAATTAACGACAAAGAAGTATAGAATAATTAGAGTATTTATGTAATATGGAAGGTACCGTATATCTGTTGTATCAGGACTGATCATTTAAAAAAAACACATGGTTCGTGGTTCGACGCTCCTATCCTTGTCGGTTTCTGTTTTTTTGGAAGCCGGGAAACGGACTGGTCTGTGTTGATGTGGTTGTGTCCCTTTACAAGACAATTTACCCTAATAGTCTTGATGACATACGACGGGCTTCTGTATGTTGTTCAGTGAGGTAGTCACCAACTACTACAAGGAGACTCCACCTCAACATTACCCTGGTTGTTCACGGGGCGATAAACCTAACAAACAGCTTACAAAAGAGGAAACTGAATAAAAGTTGGTTTATTAAGAGATATGAAGTTGATGACAAAGGATAGTGACTTATTTTTAAACTTGATTGTCTCTAAAGAGACACTAAGTTACATATTAGTGGTTATCTCTTAAGTGATAGGATGTTGCTTAATAATGATGTCCATTTAAGAGATCTTAGGTTTGCAATATAGAGGTAGCTTCTCGAGCAGATTCGACCGAATTGTGTACATTGTGCATCAAAGTTGATACGACTGTTATTATTTTCATGAATTAAGAACCATTGAATACTGTTTTCTATCCTTTGGGATTGTAGTTTGCAGACATTACTGGTGGACTTTTCAGTCCTCGGGGTTTATCGTAACCTGCATGTAACGTTTTAGAATATACACATGACCTAACATTCTTTTAAAATCTAATATTTTAAATGATTTGATTTATTGAATTATTTGCATCTAATTAAGACTTTCGGCCTGTTTCGCGTTTTGGTCGCCTCCCTTCACATCCCCGACGAGTCCTAGAAGGGCTACGCGGCTGTATGGTGCAGTTTAGTTAATTTTATCCCTACTGTATCGAACTGAAATATTGTTTGAAAAGGCGCTCATATCTTGTGTCTTTTCTACAATCGTTTCTATCGGAAATCCTCGTGCCTTACGTCAAAGCTCGAAAAAAAGCATCGAGAACTCCCAAGGTTTTTCGGGTAATTGCATTCTCTGCAGATACTTTGAATTTATTAAAATTTAACAACTCATGAACATTCAGAATATGCAAAAGGTTAAGGTAAATTGAATTATTGGCTGAGTTAGAACTGTACTTTGTGAATTCTTGAATAAGAAACTGCTTCATGCAGAGACACGTGATGAACAAATAGCCACTTACTGTGAAAGTTTATATAAGGAAATCTGTACCAGATTTGACCTATCTATCCGCATATAATGAATAATCGATGTTCTTAAACTGATCTTTAAAAAAAACTTGGCTGTATATTATATAGGCTGTAAAACGATCTCTATGACATAATGGATCTGGCGAAACTATTTATTTTTCAAACACTTCGTGATTCTTTAAAAGTGACAAAAACTACTTCATATAGACAGAGCTGATGACTGTGGTATCGAGTGTTGTATGAACATTTTGGAACAGCTACAAAATACACAAAAAGGCTTTCAGACACGTCCAGTTGCACTCAAATAACCGGAAACGAAAGAAGCAAACGTTTGACAGATGGCGATTTTCCAGTAAAAAACGTATTTCCGACCATGATTGTAAGTACGTGATGTTTTGTCGAACATGACACGCTCAGTGTTGTTATTCGTGAAAAAGGTGACTAAGAAAATCACTTTTGTAAGGTGACTTTATTTGGTTTGTATCACATTGCAGAATAAATCCCTACAGACGAGCTTGTGCTGTAGTCTAGATCACTAAAACGCTTTTTTTATCTAGAGTTTCCAGTGGGTTTGATACGACGTTTGGGGCTTTCGTGAATCCAGTTGTAACATAAACTGCGACTAAGCCTGTAGTTATTGATCCGTAAACCAGGCGGTATATTCTTTAAGTAAGAAAATCGGTAAACAAAATATAAGCCGAATCGTCTACGTTCCACAATATCAAGAATCGGTCACATGACATCAGGGAACAACAATAAAAGTATAGACAAACATCACCACCACCAACAATAACAGCAACAGGATAAAACGGATGCATTTATAACTCGTGGAAGGGTAAAGGTTAACCGTTACTTGAACCACATGTGGAACCTGTCTAGATATCTCCAACTTAGACTTTGTGGTACCTGCAAAAAATAGCGTCTGTTGTTTCACACGGGGCCCAATTTGCTGGCTCCACTTCACCACATGTGGAACCCGGTTACACTACATCACGTTCCCACAAAATTTGTCGCGATTTCCTCCGTCTACCGCACGATTTGCATCACGATTTATCCCGTCGCCATATGATTATGGTACCCGTCACCATGTTTCGCATCACCACATGAAGTGTCCGTCACCATATTTCCTGTCACCATATATGGTGCCTGTCAACATGTATCCCATCACCACATGCGGTGCTCGTCAGTCTGTATCCCGTCACCGCATTTGGTGCTCGTCAGTCTGTATCCCATCACCACATGTGGTGCTCGCCTGTCAGTATCTCGCCACCACATGTGGTGCTCGTCAGTCTGTTTCCCGTCACCACATATATAGCCCGTCACAATGTATTCCGTCAACACACGTAGATTTGGTGCTCTTCACCATGTTTTACGTCAATATTAAGAACGTATAAAATATATCTATTGGAAATTGGCGATCTGGAATGCGGAGAGAAAATCTTTGAAATGGCTGATACTAAAACCATACATATATATTGGAAAATGATGGCTTGGAATGATACGTAACGCGTCTGTACATAATACTGTTGATAGATGAATACATTGTATACTCTTTACCGCCTGCGGTGTTATTCAAAACTCAGAGCGATCATATAGTATTGGATAAGGAAACCAGAGACAACTGCGGTTTGCCATGTAGCCGCACCATGGCTACATTTCAATACGCATTTTGGAAATTAACAACAATTTCATGATGATCGCGTGATATTAAGACGCCCCACAGCCGTGTATACACCCAGAACGGCTTTGAAATACATAAACACGGAATAGGAAAAGACGAAAGCATACATATATGTCACTTTTAAATTTCTCTTCTCAATACATCCTATGTAGAAACTTGTTATCGAAACGTGCAAGTTTGTGCACGTGTTTATGTAACGTATTTCCTGGAGATGGTTACTTGAAACAGTAAAATATATATAAATTATTCTGTGTGGTGTCAGATATGTGCGAAATATACATATCATCAAAGTTTTGTTAGGTTGAATTAGTTTGAAATCAACTCCAGAAAATGACACAAGTCTATTTCACTGTAATTGTAATTTCAAAGCTGCTTCAGAATCTATTTCAATGTCAATATCGGAAAATGAAATATAATTCAAAAGATGGGTGTCAGAGTTGACACATTGAACAAGGAAGTTGTATTTTCTTAATATCTATCATAAAATAGATAAAACAGTACAAGGAAATTGTATTTTCTTAATATCTATGAGATAGATAAAACAATATGCTATTATTAAGATAATATACAAACCCCCGCAGCTATTGCTTTATTGATAATGTATGGAATACGAATTGAAATAAATAAAAATTTAATGATGTCATTATTGTAAAGGAAAACTGGTGCTACAAGAGTTTTATCCATATACCGCGAACATCGCCTGTGGTGATACAAATAGTCCGATTCTAATTGCCTTTGTTCTCTAAAAGACAATTGATGTGATCGACTGCAATATATTGCGTGTCTATAACACAATCAATGTGTAGCCGAGGGAAGAAAATGTCCAACAACGTCTGAATAAATCACATACATGTATAATGACAGTTCCTTTCTCATTATTGCATCTATGAAATTTATATATATAAAAAAAAAAAAAACAAAAAAAAACAAAAAAAAAAAAAAAAAACAAACAAACAAATGCTGGGAGCTAATGGGAATACTTCCGCCTTGCTTTGGAAATAATTTGAAATTTGGATTTTATGGGGAAAAAAACCAATTTGATATTTGAATATTCTAATTACATGTATTCATAAGGTTGGTGAATGTCATAATAGAAAATATTTGGTATCAAACAACAATGATGAAATAAATCTTTTTTGACATTGCAGATTTACTATTTAAACATCTAACATTTAATTCCATCAGTCCAGCGGGTGTCGAAGACCGTGAAACGTAATACCGAAAAGTACTATAACACATTTTTAGATGAAAAAGACAAAAATCATTCAACCTTATGGGCAACATATGGCCACCAAATCATTTAATGTGCTATACTGAAAGGCAACTTAGCAGGACATTTATAAACGGCTGCCTCTAAACACCTTAGAGACATAAACATATCATTGATTTTTTGATGAAGCTGGTATCGGCCTAGCTACGATTGAAAAAAATCTGTGTTAATTTCAGAATCTTTTTTTTTATCCTATAAAGATAATGATGTTGCCTGTTTCCGCTACAGTAACTTCCGCTGGATAGACCATTTAATGTATGTGACGGTAAAATTATCTCCTTAAAAAAAAAAAAAAAAAAAAATCTTTAAAATGAAATATTTACTGTCGTCTGCTTGCACTGTAACCGTCGCTTGATGGACTATATAGATGTGAAGCTATTATTATCTCCTTCTTAAAATTGAATCTCTTACGTTATGTTTTCTGGTTTTACTGTAAATGCTGTCATTATTAGGGATTCAAATTTTGCTGTCTTGGAACTTGCAATCAAATCGAGAAAAATAGATACATTGTGTATCTTGAAATTGAAGGACTCTCGCAATGAAATATCTTACTATATGTTATAACTAGTGACTCCATCCCTTCACTCGCTCATTTGAAGTTCAAATGATGTAAAATTCACATCATATTTCAGATTGAAATTTTTTCTATCGGATAAATGTTGTTGTTGTATATGTTTAATTAAGCATTGAACTGCTTCCATTTGGAAGTTATGGGCTGATGAATGCGAACTGGACAAAGGCAAATTTAATGAAGCGCGCTAGCGCTTCATGTTGTATTTGCCTTTGTCCAGTTGGCATTCATCAGCCCATAACTTCCAAATGAAAGTAGTTCAATGCTTATATTTACATTTGATAAAGATTTTTAAAGCCTATATCCAGGAATTTTGCTCCGACGATGAATGAACACATTATTATCGTCAAAGACAGAACAGCCTTTTCAACAGCCATCTTTCGTTATCGCCGACGTAACAATTATGACGTCACTATAGTAATGACGTCATAATAAAGATTTGGAAGTTATGGACTCGTAACCTTCAAGTAAGCTTGGTAAAGTTATATAGTGGGGCTGCAGTGTAAATGTAAATATTGGTTTAGTTTTGTGAGTCTTACAATCGGGAGCCGTCGTCACTTTCAGTAAACGAGAAACGTTTACGGAAAGTGCCGACGGTTCCCGATTGGTGAGTCCTATAATATAAGAAAAAAACCTGTTTCCTAATTTGGGTTATAAACACATCTTGGTAACTGGTGCTATAAACCGTTTATAGTATCTGACTAGATTATTGACCATTTACAAACTGTCGCCTATCTTTCCCCTTACTTCCCCCGCCTTCTAGACCTCGCACTCACGTGACCCTGGTTTTGCGACGATGATGAATCCCTAAAACAACCTAACAGGATCTTAACAGTTAATCAATTGTCCATATTAGCGCCAGCGGACATCCAAGGTCATCACTAACACCAAGGAACTGGTAACACACTGACAACGCTGAAAAATATTATTTTTCTTCGCTTGCACACAATATACATTCTGTTGCATACCACATTGTCGCACCTAGAAAAATCAGTAGGAGTAATTTTGACAGAGCAAACACAATACACTATTGTAATATCAATACTTTAATTGCTCCGTAAAGGGCAGGAAGAGAGATTCTTTGCCTGTGTAACTTTACAGTTCTAGCTCTCAAAGCAACATTAAACTGATTCCAAGATTTTATTGTTCAACAGTGTGTTCAGATAACCAGCAAATGAAAGAGTGTGTTTTTGTTTGCTATTTATTGTAACCATTATCCATTGAAATGGCTTTAAACGGTATCTGTGCACCGAGAGAATTGCTCGGTCGGCAAACCTCGGCTTATTTCGGTAGCCTTCGTCAACACAGTTGTAGCAAGTCGTGGCGATTGTTGAACGTTCACGTAACATGAAATGTGTCGTTATGGGATGTTCAGACCTAAGTGTGAACGATTACCACGAGTAAAGATAGATATGTATGATAATGGACGAAAATTTTAAGTTTGACGGTATTTAGTTAATCTCAAGAACTCTAATTAAGCAATCAACGTCGACATCAAGGAAATTATTAGTCCAAGTATGTATTTCAAATGTGACGTCAAATGCCATTGCAACACATATCTTTTACGTCATAATAGAAGTTATGTTATAAATGAAACATTCTGTTGGTTGGAATTTCTTATAGTACATTGTTTTTATATGAAAGAATTGTCCTGAATTTTATATAAAGTGAACACGAGTTGATGATCCATCATAAACATCTATATGAAGAAGAATTGACTGACGAAACCAAATGTCGTATACTCTTGTTCAAAATACGTCATAACGTTATTTTAAAGCTTATATAGCATAAAGTGCAACTGAAGAACGGCGCAGTTTCGCTACAACTTGTATGTACATTATCAGAATAAAAAATCCTAACTGAATGACGTTTAGTTTACGAGCAATGACGTCATTTATGCCACATATTATAACCAAAATGACGTAATCAGTTACCGTGTCGCCGGGAATTACGTCAATTAATTCCGTAAATCAAAATGTATTTATTTGTTGATATACCATGATAAACACCGCGTAGGGACTGTTTAGAAAGTGGCTAAACGAAAAAGAGCAGAGACGGGGTCACGTCTACGAGTCTTGAACGTTACGCCAGTGTATTTTCTGGACAAATGCCACCTGATTTGTCCACCACCAGAGAATAAGCCGTTGACAAATACTTGTGTCACACACCGATAAACAAACATCAGATACTGTCAAATTCTACAGCCAAGCCTACCGCCATTAATAGACCAATTTCCTATCCAATATAACGGTAGTTATCGGCGGGCAGAGATTCGGATGTCGGCAGTCTGATTTTCTGATTAAAGTCGATTTTTATGAGAACTATCGGAGATGGTGCGGCCACTTGGACCGATTTCCTGGGACAGATGATTCATAACACCGGTTGGTGTAATCTAATTTATTCGTTTCATATAGTGTCTGTATATCCGTATCCGAAAACAAATTACTTTTTCTAAACGTGTAGTTATTTTTCTCTGACGTAAAATCAATACATTTCTATAAGATTGTTGTGCAAGGCAGGTTTACACAGAACATGAAGTTTCCTTATTATTGTCTTGTGTACATGAACATCTGCGAGCCCTTTCGTCAGAGTGCCTGGTTTGTCGAACTCATTCTGTGATGTATCAGCTTTGGTGTCCCGCGGGATATGGAACGACAAAAGAGATATGAGGTACAAAAGATAATTCTTCAATAAATATTCACAAAAAGGCCAGAAGAAAGTCGACAAGATGCATGGACACGCAAACCCTGGTTCAAATCTACCGATGATATCACCAAACGCAATTTATCTCCAATTAGAAATTTTACCAATCTGTTCTGCTGTGCCCCATTTAGTTAACTTCAGATTTCTGATATCTGCTTTGCTCAAAGTGTAACCATCATTGCGTTTGTTTATCAGGCTATAGACGTAATCCACCTTGCCCAGTCCTATTTTGTTACTTTGACTGTTATGCGTTTCGAAATTCTGTTTTATGAATTCCATGCACGCATTCTGCATATCGGTTAGATAATTAAACACACATTAAAAACATGAGGTATTGCAACATTTGGCAAATTTACATATTTTACCCCAAAAACTTCAGTTTTTCGGTCCGCCTTGATATTTATTGGTACATGACACGATTGGTTTTCATTTCTTTTCAAGCATTGTCAACTTGAAATCATTGCATTGCCAAATTCAATATAGAAATCAATGCAATAAAAAGCGTTTAGTCTATATTAATAGTATACTTTAAAAAACGCAAAAATATAAAATCATATCATGTCTCAATTCTAAAAAATAACACTGTTTGACTTTTAACCGGTTGAAATTGATTCTCCAGCGTACAAGCCGACTATGGTTCAATAACTTCGATAAACGAAAATGACAGCTAGGATATCATTTCACCAGATGGTTCGACGGGATGACGTCACCGAGACAACATGGCGTCCCTTTGTTGGCCTTTGGCAGTTGTAAAAAGTTTGCCAAAAGGTCTAAATATCACACAAAAAGGGGTTCGTTGACGCCAGTAACTAAGGATCATAGGGTCCAATTCTATTAAAAATACTAACTTTATGTTTTTCGTAGGGTGTCTTCCATTTTCATGAGAATCTGTTCGAGAGAAATCTGGAGGGACCTGATAATCGGACACATCTGTGAAAATGTTTGGGTCTTTTAAAACTAGAATTGACATTTGAAAGGAGTTGAGTTGTTTTGTGAAGCTATTAAAATCCCCTTGGGTCAAACAGCGTCACGATTTGTTCGTTCTGAAAATGTCGTCTGCTACGCTAGAAGAATCATACCCAAGTTTCAGCGAAGGGTTGCTGGGCCGGCCAACGTTTGGTAAATATTATCGAAAGCTTCACTAGACGATTCCATATATTGATATATAAGATAATTCAATCATAAAAGCCTTTATTATTTTAAGTGAAATAGAGAGCCGATAAAGCTTAAAAAATTAAAGGGCCCGTGATTTATTCTGATTTTTACTTTGTGGTAGGTAACACACTCCCTCTACATCTAAGCGACTAGAGTTCGATTCCCAATTAAATTTGGGAAGGTTCAGGGACATCTGCCCGACCAAATGGGCCTTTTCATGAGATAGGGAGGGAAAACAACAAAATAATCCGGTCCTCACAATTTATCTTTTTTCTGCTATCTATCTTTTTGTTTATATATTCTTTTCATATTTCTAATTACGTTATGATTAAAAGAAGATATTTAAAAAAGAAATACACGGCATGACTGTAGTACGAACACGGGGCAAACTTAGTATAAAGGGAGGTAACTTAATGCAAGACCCTGAAGATAATGAAAACTACACTTTATCATTCTATATACTGCAAATGTCACTTATTTTTCGCGTGGGATTTATTTTTGCGTTAATACGCGAGGAGATTAAATCACGAATTAAAACCCTTCGTGATTCTTTGTTCAAAAATAACACCTTGGGATGGCGACCAAGTTATCGGTTACCGATAAAGGAGTCGTGTATAGTCCTTGACTCTAATAGTTCATCATTCGCGAATTTAAAGTCATTTCTAAATCAGGTTTTGCGAAATCATATATTCGCGAATATAGCATATCCTTCTTCCTCAACAGTTTTTTTTACTATATAAAAGAAAAGAAAAAAACAACAGAAAACAACAACAAAAAAAAAAAAAAAAAAAAAAACCTGCTTGTACTGAAGCCTAGTATATTGTCTGACTCATTTTTAAATTACCACAAAATATTTCCCTTCTTTTTCATGTACCATAATTAAAATAGCGGCATATATAGTTTGTGAAGTTTAATTACAAAATCCCGCCATAATTGAAAACTCACTCAAATGGAATATTTTAAATGTGTTATTTTATGCGTGGTATCTTCCATAACCATTATACTAAAATATATATTGATTCAGTGTCAAGGATTAATCTGAATACATGTACATGCATGATAAAGACCAATGAATGACGTAGCCAGGGTTTCCTACAGGACGAGTTTCAATCTACGATACATAACCTTAATGGTAGGTTTCACGATCCGATATTTTCCTCCATTTGATGTTTCCTCAATCCCGGTACCATGGTGACTTTGGATTTGTCCATGTTGCGTTTCCTTTTGTTTTGGTGTCCGAATACGTCATAAGGCCATTCAGGTACATAAATGTAGGGATTGTATGATTCGAAGGGGCAACTTAAATTTGAGATCTTCGTCTCTTATTATACCTTTCACATCATGGTTAACACTGCCTCACATCTCTGCCTTGCAGCTGAGCGTTAGTTGACTTTTTGGCTTTCTGAGGAAGGCTTTTGGATTCTGTATCCTGGCTGTAACATACTTACCAAATTTACAAGAATGATTTGTGCTCACTACTTGGTTTGACCTATTGGTGCCATTCCAATGTGCCTGCGTCATAACGCCTCAATAAAATAGCACTACAAACCAGCCTTTGTGTTGGCCCCTTGTAAGTGGGCATTATCATCACCTTAAATGACTTTTGTGTTGATAGGAAGTTAAACAAGAACACCCATCCAATCAATAATTGGTGTCTTGTTTGCTGGGCGTTTTTGCAGTCCCTGTCACTGTCATTTTGATTTAGTGTCGACTCCAAAGTTCCAATTCGGTTAACACCTTAATCAGTACTTCTTAAGATTGTGTGTCGTCTTAGCGCCTCTTGGGTTTGACCCGGTTTGACGTCCTCTCAAGCACTTTATCAGTAATCCTTAATATTCGGTGTCTTTTTAGTTCCTTCTCGGTTTGACTTCCCAACCTCTTTATCCTTAATGCTTTTGATTTGATGTCTTCTTAGCGCCTCCTCGGTTTGACTCATTTTGACGTCTTTTCAATCCCTTTATCAATGATCCTTTAAATTCTGTGTCTTTTTAGTTCCTTAGCGGTTTGACGTCTTCTCAGCCTCTTTATCAAACATCCTTTTGATTTGGTATCTGCTTGGCTTCTCGGTTTGACGTCTTCTCAACCTCTGTATCAAACATCCTTTTGATTTGGTATCTGCTTGGCTTCTCGGTTTGACGTTTTCTAAATCCCGTTATTGGTAATCGCTTAGATTCTGTGTGTTTTTAGTTCCTTAGTGGTTTGACGTCTCCTCAACCTCTTTATCATTAATCCTTTTAATTTGGTAACCGCTTTGCTTCTCGGTTTGACGTCTTCTCAACATCTTTATCAAACTTCCTTTTGATTTGGTGTATTATTAGCGCCTCATCGGTTTGACTCGGTTTGACGTCTTCTGAATCCATTTATCAGTAATCCTTTAGATTCTGTGTCTCATTAGTTCCTTCCCGATTTGACATCTTCTCAACCTCTTTACCACTAATCCTGTAGATTTGATGTCTTCTTAGCTCTAGATGGATGCCTTCCAATTTGAGCTGATTTTTCCTCTTGAACTGCATCGTATCTTTTACCTACGCTTTTGAGTTTATGAAGTATGCCTAGGTGTATTCTTTTCTATCTTATTCAAAAATAATATCTTTTAAAAAAATTCAATAATATTCATACCACAAAAACAATCTAATCAAAATTAGGTTTGTAATTTCTATTCCTCTACGATATACTGCAGCGGAGGAGCGGTATTTAATTAGATTGGTCACAAAAAAGAATAGATCCAAATGTTATGAATCGACGGGAACAGACATTTTATCATAGTTCCCATGACGTCAAAACATTGGGATCTACTCTATCAAGAAGTACATCACTTAGCGGTGACTGTCTTTTTGTGTCTGAAGATCGCCAAGAGGCAAAACATTTGCAAATGAGATGTACCTTTTTGTGATATTAATGTACTGATGCTTCCCGTGGGAATTCAATCATATTCAATATGTGGCAAGATTTCTTAAAGACATTTACAAACTATAAATGTCTTATGAAAGCATTTATCTTTTAAAACCTTGGTTGAGTAGCTCATCAAACTATGTTTTTCCTGTCTGGAAGATAATTTGTTCATGACGATTTTCTATTATACTCTTTGAAGGGTTTCCGTTAGAGCTATATTAGGAGCCCAACGTGCTCACGCGCTCTCTGCCGACTGGCACTGTGGCTTCTATATATGGCTGCCTGTCCCCAAGGACCGTTGCTCTGTGAAGACCTATGTTCGCAGGTGCCATATCAGAAAACAAGAGTTCATCCTCTACAGAGATAAGGAGATCAATGTTCTAATTAGCTTTCCCCATTTTTATTTTTTATTTTATTTTTTTTGCTTTCGCTGTCATAGATAAAAATCACACAAACAGTAAAAGCTAGCAAAATGTCAATATTTGTGAAGCGACATTTTAAAATGATTCATCCATTGAACGATGGTCAGATTGTATTTATTGTCAATATGAATACAATCTGGATAATATGTAAAAAGATTGTCAACACACAAAGTAAATATAAAGGGATACATTTAAACGATATTAATTTACATACATGCAGGTCTAACAAGGAAATGGATGATTCAGTATAAACACGGAATCGGAATAGACCGTTGTTCATTGGATCCGGATTTAAGTTTAATCTTTTTACAAGTTTTACAAGGCATCAGACTTAGAGAGATGCGAATCCTGCCGCTTTTTAATATGGATTGGTGAAGATTTGCTGCCGGTGGATATTTAATCCCCGAGGTTTTCCTTAAAGGTATATGCCACGTCTAATACTGTACTTAAGGATACCAGGAATGTGGAAGAGAATATGTCCACCATTTGGTTTTTAATTTTCCGATATTTTTATTTATGAATCTTTAGGGTTACTGTATCTCCGGATCTATACTGGAGCATTTTTTGTACTTTTTCTATACTTCTCTT
This sequence comes from Pecten maximus, assembly GCF_902652985.1. Lineage (NCBI taxonomy): Eukaryota > Metazoa > Mollusca > Bivalvia > Pectinida > Pectinidae > Pecten > Pecten maximus. The sequence continues at coordinate 9,158,641 of NC_047019.1, read as the reverse complement.
TCTGTCTGTTATCTATTTTCTAAATAAATTACATGTACACTGTACTTTAAAAAAGTTATTTTAAACAAAATACATCTTCCATATAAATATCATGATCATCTTGTAAATTTATTTTTGTGTACATGAATTATGTATATCATGTGATGAAAATAATTTTATGTTGTATTTATGGAAAAGTGTTCGTTAGTTGTAAGAACTTGTCTTTCATCCATTTGTCGATTTTGGACAATAGAATGTGATTAAATCAGTGAATTTCGTAACGTTCGTTCTGAATTTCCACAGTTTTGACAGTTCGCAAAAATGAGTTAAACGATATCTGTAGCTGCCATCGTGGTTTTATAGGAAAAGTTGCAATGTTTATCAGAATAGCGAACGGACGTCTACATTTAGCATTGTTAAAAAATGTAAACTTTATTTATTTTACAACAATTGCGAAATAAGTTATATAACTTATATTAATCACGCTTGTTGGGGCGGATGGAAGCGCGTGAGGGGTCTTACTGTGGGAGGAAACCGGATTACCCGCGGAAAACCTAAGTGACCCCATACCTTTTCACATCCGATCGGGGAATCGAACCCCGGCCGCCTAGGTGAAAGGCAAGTGTGTTACCATTGTGCCACCCGACCACCCACTCAGCATTGTTAGACATTAGTGGGAGTATACAGTGCCCATTTATGTGTCAGACAAAACCGTTCAAGGTCTCTCCTCTTTTGTATACTTTCCTCCATAATTCTTCTTCAAATTTAAATATAAATATGTTTATAACAGCTTTCCAAATTCGTTTTGCCGAGAAATAACCATTTCGAACAAAATTTAATAGTCGTTTTGATTATATCAAATATTATTAAACTAGACTGCAGAATTGATATGTGTAGGTCCTATGACGTAATTGAATATAGGCTGTTATTTGAGTTTTACAATCTTTCTACAAACAATATGCATTTTATCTGTTTTTCCTTCTATTGTCAATAGAATAAACTTACTTATTGTACATGTAGCATGGACAAGTGAGTTTGAGAGTAACAATAAAATATATCTTATGAAATATATTTGTGAGCGTTCATTAATTTCCTTTTCTCTAAAAGGAATTTGTCCCCACGTGCACGTTTCAGGGAATATAAAGCGGCCGGAAGTACGACTCGTTCCCTTACACATTATAGAGCGACCGGAAGTATGGCTCGTTCCCATACACAATTTGATGATATAGGTGTCACGCCATCAAATTTCAGTCCGATATCATACAAAGTGCAGTTTCCGATTAATAACTTTTGCTGTGATATTCATTACCGATACTTTATCATGTTAAGCCGACAAAAGTGCTTCGTATGGTGTTCCGTTAGGGCCAAATTTCCAATATCACTCCTTCGCTCCTTCGACCCAAACGCGAATGAGCAAAGGAGCGAAAACACGATGGCGAAGGAGCGAAGGAGCGAAGGAGCGAAAATACGATGGCGAAGGAGCGAAAACACGATGGCGAAGGAGCGATGTTCCACGTCTTATAGTATTTCGACTGATCCTATTGTATACACATATATATGTATCTTATCCAAGTTGAAAAAGTGGCTCAATGAACCGAACTATTTATGAAAACTCCTTAAAAAAAATAAAAATAAAGAAAACAAAAACAAAAATAAAAACGATTCACAAAGTGTATATCATATCATAATACTGAAACATTTGGCAGGATTTATATAATTTTGCAAACGTCTAAAAATGTCTACATCTACCGGCAGATTTTCATTTCCTTGGAGCAGTAGAAGTTTAAATCAATGACAACCTCCAGATATATATTTTGTAAATTTGAGAAAAGGGTACGTCTTGGTTTAATATAATGAGGAAAAATGAAAAATAAATGATAAGCATTCTTACAGGGATTTTCGCAAGAATACCCAGAAGTTTCAGTTAGTTTTACTCTAAAAAGATCATAATCTAATCAACTACGTTTCTACCTCACCTGCAAATCTCATGAGTACAGGCAGGACACTATCGGAATGGAACAAGTGCTTGTTGTATTGACTACTGACCGTATAAGTTATAATAATACAAAAAAAAATATCAAATAACGCTGAATGTTTGTTAATAAAAGAGAACTATTCGTCTTGCTACTTGCTTGATATGAAAAAGTATTAAAAGTTTTTTTCTGAAATTATTTGAAAACTTTGTTACACATGTACGTACATTGAAATTGGGACAATTTTATCTAAAATAAATACAACGTGTCATTAATCAGCAAATAACTATATTGTTACAAGAAATCTGAAACTTCCTCCGATATTATCGGCGTAATGAAGCGAAAAGCGAATAGCTTGTCTTAGACAATTTCCTTTTTGCGAGGATTACGCTTTACTTTGCTTTATTTGGTTTAACGTCCTATTAACAGCCAGGGTCATTTAAGGACGTGTCAGGTTTTGGAGGTAGAGGAAAGCCGGAGTAGCCGGAGAAAAACCACCGGCCTACGGTCAGTACCTGGCAACTGCCCCACGTAGGTTTCGAACTCGCAACCCAGAGGTGGAGGGCTAGTGTTAAAGTGTCGGGACACCTTAACAACTCGGCCACCGCAGCCCCTACGAAGGGTACGCACAAGCAGATGAGTACTGTATCTTATCCATACACAGTATATCTGAGATAAGCTGACAGCGGGAATATGGCTGCTTCATACATATTTGTTATATCTGATAAAACTGACACAAAACTAATTACAAATTTCCTGTTGAACAAAAGAAAGATAGAAAAAATATGTTTTAATACAATTTTACAAGAAAGGCCGAAATGTTTTGCTAATTTCCACTTTCCATTTTCTATTCTCTTTTATAAATCTCGTTATGACACACGCACCTAGATGGGCTATTTCTGAAAATTAAAACACATTTCATCAAAATAGAATGGACGTTTTCAACGCAGAATCTTTATGAAAAGAGAAATCTAATATACCTAGGCTTTCCTGTTGAGTCATTTCCGAGTGAAAGAGATTTACTAGTGCACGTAACCTCGGGGGACATCAATTGTACATCACGAGAATTGAACGAGACTGTAACGAGACTATAACGAGATTACTATGAATATGTAAAAACCTATTCGAAATGCATTCTGCATTCGAAAACCATTTCTCAGAGAAGCCAGCATAGAGGCATATAATCGTAAAATAGTAAAGTCTTTTTAATTAAATTTCAAGTACGCGTACATTGTCTATGGACAGTCGTCCCATCGGAAGTATATATGTAGGTATACAACCAAATGCATGTTTCTGTCGGAATGCAGACGCTGAATGCATTTGCAGAGCAATTGAGACAATTTGTTTTAGTTGTATTCCATAAATCACCTTTCGTGGACAATAATTGTATCTTATGGATCAAGCACATGACAACGGTTACGAAGACTATCCCGTATTCTCTCAATTATTGAGATGTGCGAAATGTAGTGATCGCCTGGAGCGGTTCGAATAGTTGTTGGTGTTTCGATGGAACAAATCGATTATTCACAAAATTTATTATAACTGCATATGGTTTTAAAATTACACTTCCAGGTAACATTAATGCTTATCTTGCCAAGGGCAAATCATTTTATGGGTCGTGATTGAATGATGATTTAAAATCTAGAAATGTAATTCAACAAAGAATCAAGAAACTAGGGTTCGTTTTGGAAATGGAAATGACTATTTATTGCGTGGAGCTGGAAGCTGTGTTGTTTGTTGTAGTAACGCTTTAATCATGCCTGAAGACTTATGCGTGGGGGAATATTAATTTTCATCTTCTATTGTTGTTGTGGTTAATTAAAAGTTACAAATTCGGTGACGTCACGATTTTGATGATACCGACACGTGGATACCGACACGAGGATACCGACACGTTGATACGGACACGAGGATACCGACACGTGGATACGGACACGGGGATACCGACACGTGGATATTTTGACAGATGGATACCGATACCTGGATACCGACACGAGGATACCGACACGTGGATACCGACACGAGGATACCGACACGTGAATATCGACAGATGGATACCGATACCTGGATACCGACACGTGGGTACCGACACGAGGATACCGACACGTGGATACCGACACGAGGATACCGATACAAGGATACCGACACGTGGATACCGACACGTGGATACCGACACGAGGATATCGACAGATGGATACCGACACGTGGATACCGACACGTGGGTACCGACACAAGGATACCGACACGTGGATACCGACACGAGGATGCCGACACGTGGATACCGACACGTGGATGCCGACACGTGGATACCGACACGTGGATACCGACACGAGGATACCGATACAAGGATACCGACAGGTGGATACCGATACAAGGATCATAAACAAATCTTGTTGCATGTTACTGTTGAATTGATTTTGTTAGAAACTGCCGTTGTAGCCAAGATTAGATTATTGTTTTTCTGGTTTTTATTTATTTATTTATTTTTTGATTTTCTAATTGTTTTATGTCAAACAATTGCTGATTTGCGTCCAATCCAGAGTAGGTCGACGATGTCTGTCGTTCGGCTCAGCTGTTTTAATGTCTTTTCATACGATAGTGCTCTTTTAGAAAACAAAATATAAAAAAAAACAGCCATACAATAATGGCATTGTGTTATTATCCTTCTTGTAGCTGAATGTGAAGTTTTTAGCGGAAGTGAACGCAATCAAAATCGGCACCACAACAGAAAATATGGGAAATGTAATCACTTCTCCTTTTAACCATTTCCAACCACACGTGCAAGTTTTTGCCTTTTAAAGAAATGAGACATCTTTGGTGGAGCGTAGAACCAGACCGAGACCTGTGAAGGAGATGATGCTAAATTCAACTTCGCACACTTGATATCTTGCACGCCTCTGTTGTTTTGATCCGAGTCGAGGTGACACTTGTGTAGTGGTACATTTCAACATGTCATGCAAACTCCCAGATGACGTCTCTTTGTGTGTAAGGCAGCGTGCAGTGCACGCGCTTTCATTGCAGTTTTCACTCTCGTAGGCACTGCCCTCAAGACATTCGATAATATTCGCATTTTAAAATTTATAAACGTGAACCAACTAAAGCGTAAACCACAGGGACTTGATTCCACAAATTCCTAACTCACGGTCCATATACACGTGTATATGTGACAAGTCACTGTGGCTAAACACATGCCACAGATAGCTACAAAATAATTATAGAAAAAAAAATTACTAATACTTATTTTTTTCTTGAAATTCGTGTATGTTATGATACCTTCATATATCCTAGATTACAAATGTATTTCCGAATACATTTCAACCCGTGCACGGACGAGGAAAGAGTATGCCTATATTTCCCTGCATGTCATTAGGCGACTAATTTTGGGGGGCTCTGCAGGGTTGGGGTGGTTTGTCATTTGTCTACTGATTAGGAGAATGAGAGAATGTAGAAGTCTCCTTCTTTTATTTATTTTACAATGTTTGAAGAATAATTAGGAAATTATTGACAAGAAAGTTCTAAAGTATTGTTTTTAGACAGAGTGAGTGATCTTACTCGACTCAGCTGACATTTGTTAACATTACACTATTCCATACTTTCAGCTGTTCAATGTTCATCATATCTCACGTCATGTTTTGCTTTCACCGTTGTCTTTTCTTTCCTTCTGATATATCCGTTTCGCAAATGCCGTATGACTCGAGAAAGATCAAAGACGCTGTCCTTAGTCATACATATTATTGAAGGGACATATTTGCTTAAAGGAAGAGAAAGAGAGCTAATAGAGAGGGAGTGATAGAGGGAATGGAATAGTGCGGAGGGAGATACAGAAATCAAAATATGTTTGTATCACGAATATATTGCTGAGTATGCAGTGAGAACGCCTCGGGAATTCACGCATTTTAAATAAACTGTACCAAATGTTACAACCCCCATTTTCAGGAAAAGGGTCTTGGTTTCTATGGTTACGTGATCCGACAGGAAAAGTATTAATTTCAAGATTGGCTCCCGCTTACTTCAACAATATGACGAAAAGATCCGGGGAGTTTCGAATAGAAAATTATTCATTTGATTGCTTTGTTATAACCTTTGAGGTTAATAGGCTTATAGGGGTTAGGCAGAAATGTAAATATTAATTAATATAGCAAACAGCGTGAGCTCACTGACCAAAAATCCCTGGCGCGACTGACACGTGAAGTATCAATCACTTGCGCGTGCTTTGCACACACATTATGAAATTGGTGGTGCGCATGTGCACTATGCACATATGAAGAACAATACCCTCGCATGACATGAAATGGAAATAAAGATCGATGCATGGTAATTTTTGTCATCGCTTGATGTCCATATTTACACGAAGCAAACATGAGGGACGTGACGACATGGTTCCAATTTCAGCGTCCTATTTGTAAAAAAAAGACACTGTTTCTCTGATAGCATGATCACCGATATACGTTACATAGCTAGTCAGCCGTTCAAAACGTACCAGTCACTTTTTTGAATGTCACGTGGTCTACATACATATATCCTTTTTGGTGAAACGTCCGTGAGTCGAGACTTCGAAACATCCCTCAAACGATGTTTTTCAAAAATCACGTATTTATCCCTTAAACATGACAAAATAGCATGAATCTGAACTTATTAGGCTAGATCATTTCGGTTAATTTTGAAAATATATATAATCAAAGGGTGTTGATAGGTTTCACTCTATTCAAATAAGATGTAAAGTGACGTACAAGATAGAAAGTATCGTCGGATACCATCGACTGATTTCGGTACTCTTCGCCATCGCTGTTGCACAATCGCAACATCTCGGGGAAATTTCCGGCAACACTCGGAAATGTCCGAGTGTTGCCGGAAATTTCCCCGAGATGTTGCGATTGCGCTGCTGCAGTCTGTTTGTTACCCAGCACGCGACAAGTCTTTGAAAGAGCGTAGGGACTCCTAACTCCTACGACGCGCTCGCTCTACTGATTTCATTTTAACCAGATTTTCATGGAACTTCAGACGCCTTTCAGAATCATACCCTTAGGAGTACGTGTATCAACCATTGGGGAATAAAAATGAGGCAATTGTTATTATAGATAGCATTTTTGCCATCGTCACCGACATTTTGTACCATGACACTTAATACATTTTTATACATCAGGCTCGTGCCTGACGCCAATAGGTTATTTATATACATGTATGTTTGTAAGCGCAAAGAACAAAAACTCGGGATGGATTGACAGTGCCGATTAATTTGTCGCGGTCTGAAGTGTAACGAGAAGAAAGAACGTGGTATGATGCGTCGACAATTTCCTATTGATAAAAGATGGAAGCCAATTCCCTGTTGAGTTGCAGCACTATACATAAATCAAATTACTTTTAAAAAGGGTGTTTGTACAAGTCAAGCAAGAGTTCTCGATTTCTATTTTAACAGTGCAATTGCTTAAAAATTAGCTTGAAACGGAACAGAGGTCAACAACTGAGAGTGCGAGAACCCGGATCAAAATTACCGGATATCCGGTATGAAAATTATCTGAAATTGGGATGTTTGAGCTATTAAGGCGCACTGGTCTGTCCTTTTTTGAAACCCACTCTCAATCTGGAAATGGACTGAAAGTTAATATCTCACAGAGGAAATGTGTCTCTTTTCGAACAAAGTTATATCCGTAAGGCAGGAATTCCACATCGTACATGTAATATATTTTTTTTATAATGAGGGACAGTGTTTCAAGGCCAATTGTAAACTTCCTTATGAAATGTCAAACAAAAGAAATAACAGCGAGGTCCCTTATGTAATGTCAAACGAAAGACATTTTAGCGAAGTGCCGTATGCAATGTCAAACAAAAGGATCTGCAGCGAGGTTCCTTATGTAATGTCAAACAAAAGGAATAACAGCGGGGTTCCTTATGTAATGTCAAACAAAATGATTTACAGGGAGGTTCCTTTTGCAATGTCAAACGAAAGGCATGTTTTGCGAAGTACATGTACATTATGTAATGTCAAACAAAAGCCATCATAACGAGGTCCGTTTTGCAATGTCAAACAAAAGGCATTTTAAATATCTTTTTTCTGTAATTTGTGAAACTTTATGACATGCTGTTCAGTGGTCTTTGATTTTTTTTCTCATAAACTTCACAAAATAACAATGTACTACAATGTATTACTGTTTTGTTAACATGTTTTCAATACCTTAAATCCCAGGTGTGTTAATTACGTCAAACAAAAGAAATGATGCGACAGTTCGACAATAAAAAAAATATAGAATTCTACTGATGTTATCCATGACTGAAACAGAATGGCGTGCCAAACGCAAATAAAAGTTTTACATGCCATGGTCGTTTATCATGGAAAAGATAAAGCAAATTAAAATATAAAATTGTGCTGAAGTAAACACGATGTTTGAACAAAAACATATTGTGCGTGGACGGTACAACAGCAAAACTCTGATTGAAGTCTAAAAGGTGTTACAGATTTCTTTACGGCGCAGTATCACAATCGGCTGTGAGTTTTGATTGACTGTCGGAACACGTGCCGATTGGTTGACAATTCAGATTCAAATCCATCTCGACCGGAAATTACTCCATTTTGAACCGGAAGTTAACCGGCAGAATATGCCCGTACATTGAATTTCATGAATATTTCATTGTGTATTTATATGTTTATACATGTACGGTTAACGGAATGGTTGACCTTTATCTTTTAAACACCACCTTCTATTTAAAAGAGCTCCAATCTGTTTCTATTTCATGCTTTTCAGTCATTGTAAAAGATAACTGCCTGCACCGCGTGGTCTGATCTCTCTCAAATCTTCGCTTTAATGAAAACTTGAGTCCCTTTGACATTTTCGTGCGATTGCAATGATAAGTTGAAATTGCTTTTTGATTTGAGATGATGATGATATATGGCATGCACAGTTATACTTTTAGTCGTGTGTTATAGTGTGTTTCATAATTACTGTCGTTTCGTAGCGTTATTTGTTCCTAAATATTACAGTCTGTTTCGTAATTCTATAACGTTATTTGGTTGTTAACGTTATTGTCTGTCCTTTATTCTTTTTACCGAAACTGTTAAATTTCACACAAAAATAAATAAAAAAAATGCCTTGATAATTGTACTGATGTTGTTACAGTGAAACATCTTGATATAAAGGGAGATTTGTATGGTTTTTTTTTTTTTTTTTTTTTCAAATTTGTTTTTTTTTCATTTCTAATCATTCATTTACACATTTATACGTTTATTCCGACATGAGAGATCACAATGGCCGGCAGCTTCCTCTATTGGACGTAGTTATAACTCTTCCACATCAAACATTTTCTATACAAGAAATATCTTTAAAAAAGTTTTAATGCTGGTGGTTATAATGTAAAACTGCTTGTGAAATAAACAAACGAACTGATGCGTTTCAGCACGGATAACAAAATTATATCAGTTTGAATCATTCAGGATATAATTTTACTATTGTGTTATTTGAAAAGATACATTCAGCTTGCATTCAATATTAACTTTGTTTCGTTTTAAACTGCATGTCTCTATTTTGCATTTACCGCTACAATAATGCACCTTGACCAATCACATACCTCATTTTGGCCAGTAACGTCACCTGTCGCGTCATTTCCTGGGACAAAAGAATATTATACGGCTATGCCGAAAAAATGTAACACAGTTCTAACACAGGAGATATAAGCCTTATCCCTGCCTCCATTATAATAAATATATAACACAGGGGACTGTAACACGACCCAGTCCTGATATATATAACATCCTTGTATCTACCACAGGGGACTGTAACATGACCCCCGCCTCCAATACAGTACATATCTACCACAGGGGACTGTAACATGACCCCCGCCTCCAATACAGTACATATCTAGCACAGGGGACTGTAACATGACCCCCACCTCCAATACAGTACATATCTACCACAGGGGACTGTAACATCAACTCAACCTCCACTACAGTACATATCTACCACAGGGGACTGTAACATGACCCCCACCTCCAATACAGTACATATTTACCACAGGGGACTGTAATGTGACCCCCGCCTCCAATACAGTACATATCTACCACAGGGGACTGTAACATGACCCCAACCTCCAATACAGTACATATCTACCACAGGGGACTGTAACATGACCCCCGCCTCCACTACAGTACATATCTACCACAGGGGACTGTAACATGACCCCGCCTCCAATACAGTACATATCTACCACAGGGGACTGTAATGAGACCCCCGCCTCCAATACAGTACATATCTACCACAGGGGACTGTAACATCACCTCAACCTCCAATACAGTACATATCTACCACAGGGGACTGTAACATGACCCCCGCCTCCAATACAGTACATATCTACCACAGGGGACTGTAACATGACCCCCACCTCCAATACAGTACATATCTACCACAGGGGACTGTAACATGACCCCCACCTCCAATACAGTACATATCTACCACAGGGGACTGTAACATGACCCCCACCTCCAATACAGTACATATCTACCACAGGGGACTGTAACATGACCCCGCCTCCAATACAGTACATATCTACCACAGGGGACTGTAACATGACCCCCGCCTCCAATACAGTACATATCTACCACAGGGGACTGTAACATTACCCCCACTTCCAATACAGTATATATCTACCACAGGGGACTGTAACATGACCCCCGCCTCCAATACAGTACATATCTACCACAGGGGACTGTAACATGACCCCCGCTTCCAATACAGTACATATCTACCACAGGGGACTGTAACATGACCCCGCCTCCAATACAGTACATATCTACCACAGGGGACTGTAACATGACCCCCGCCTCCAATACAGTACATACCTACCACAGGGGACTGTAACATGACCCCCGCCTCCAATACAGTACATATCTATCACAGGGGACTGTAACATGATCCCCACCTCCAATACACTACATATCTACCACAGGGGACTGTAACATGACCCCCGCCTCCAATACAGTACATATCTACCACAGGGGACTGTAACATGACCCCCGCCTCCAATACAGTACTTATCTACCACAGGGGTCTGTAACATGACCCCCACCTCCAATACAGTACATATCTACCACAGGGGACTGTAACATGACCCCCGCCTCCAATACAGTACATATCTACATGTACCACAGGGGTCTGTAACATGACCCCCACCTCCAATACAGTACATATCTACCACAGGGGACTGTAACATGACCCCCACCTCCAATACAGTACATATCTACCACAGGGGACTGTAACATGACCCCCACCTCCAATACAGTACATATCTAACACAGGGGACTGTAACATGACCCCCGCCTCCAATACAGTACATATCTACCACAGGAGACTGTAGCATGACCCCCGCCTCCAATACAATACATATCTACCACAGGGGACTGTAACATGACTCCCGCTTCCAATACAGTACATGTCTACCACAGGGGACTGTAACATTACCCCCGCCTCAAATACAGTACATATCTACCACTGGGGACTGTAACATGACCCCGCCTCCAATACAGTACATGTCTACCACAGGGGACTGTAACATGACCCCCACCTCCAATACAGTATATATCTACCACTGGGGACTGTAACATGACTCCCGCCTCCAATATAGTACATATCTACCACAGGGGTCTGTAACATGACCCCCGCCTCCAATACAGTACATATCTACCACAGGGGATAGTAACATAACCCCCGCCTCCAATATAGTACATATCTACCACAGGGGACTGTAACATGACTCCCGCTTCCAATACAGTACATATCTACCACAGGGGACTGCAACATGACCCCCGCCTCCAATACAGTACATATCTACCACTGGGGACTGTAACATGACTCCCGCCTCCAATACAGTACATATCTACCACAGGGGACTGTAACATGACCCCCGCCTCCAATACAGTACATATCTACCACAGGGGACTGTAACATGACCCCCGCCTCCAATACAGTACATGTCTACCACAGGGGACTGTAACATGACTCCCGCCTCCAATACAGTACATGTCTACCACAGGGGACTGTAACATGACTCCCGCCTCCAATACAGTACATGTCTACCACAGGGGACTGTAACATGACCCCCGCCTCCAATACAGTACATATCTACCACAGGGGACTGTAACATGACTCCCGCCTCCAATACAGTACATATCTACCACAGGGGACTGTAACATGACCCCCGCCTCCAATACAGTACATATCTACCACAGGGGACTGTAACATGACCCCCGCCTCCAATACAGTACATATCTACCACAGGGGACTGTAACATGACCCCACCTCCAATACAGTACATATCTACCACAGGGGACTGTAACAGGCCCCCGCCTCCAATACAGTACATATCTACCACAGGGGACTGTAACAGGCCCCCGCCTCCAATACAGTACATATCTACCACAGGGGACTGTAACATGACCCCCGCCTCCAATACAGTACATATCTACCACAGGGGACTGTAACATGACCCCCACCTCCAATACAGTACATATCTACCACAGGGGACTGTAACATGACCCCCACCTCCAATACAGTACATATCTACCACAGGGGACTGTAACATGACCCCCGCCTCCAATACACTACATATCTACCACAGGGGACTGTAACATGACCCCCGCCTCCAATACACTACATATCTACCACAGGGGACTGTAACACGACCCCCACCTCCAGTACAGTACATATCTACCACAGGGGACTTTAACATAACCCCCGCCTCCAATACAGTATATATATACCACAGGGGACTGTAATATGGCCCCCACCTCCAATACAGTACATATCTACCACAGGGGACTGTAACATGACCCCGCCTCCAATACAGTACATATCTACCACAGGGGACTGTAACATGACCCCCACCTCCAATACAGTACATATCTACCACAGGGGACTGTAACATGACCCCCGCCTCCAATACAGTACATATCTACCACAGGGGACTGTAACATCACCTCAACCTCCAATACAGTACATATCTACCACAGGGGACTGTAACATCACCTCAACCTCCAATACAGTACATATCTACCACAGGGGACTGTAACACGACCCCCGCCTCCAATACAGTACATATCTACCACAGGGGACTGTAACATGACCCCCGCCTCCAATACAGTACATATCTACCACAGGGGACTGTAACATGACCCCCACCTCCAATACAGTACATATCTACCACAGGGGACTGTAACATGACCCCCGCCTCCAATACAGTACATATCTACCACAGGGGACTGTAACATGACCCCCGCCTCCAATACAGTACATATCTACCACAGGGGACTGTAACATGATCCCCACCTCCAATACAGTACATATCTACCACAGGGGACTGTAACATGACCCCCGCCTCCAACACAGTACATATCTACCACAGGGGACTGTAACATGGCCCCCACCTCCAATACAGTACATATCTACCACAGGGGACTGTAACATGACCCCGCCTCCAATACAGTACATATCTACCACAGGGGACTGTAACATGACCCCCGCCTCCAATACAGTACATATCTACCACAGGGGACTGTAACATGACCCCCGCCTCCAATACAGTACATATCTACCACAGGGGACTGTAACATGACTCCCACCTCCAATACAGTACATATCTACCACAGGGGACTGTAACATGACCCCCGCCTCCAATACAGTACATATCTACCACAGGGGACTGTAACATGACCCCCGCCTCCAATACAGTACATATCTACCACAGGGGACTGTAACATGACCCCCACCTCCAATACAGTACATATCTACCACAGGGGACTTTAACATGACCCCCGCCTCCAATACAGTACATATCTACCACAGGGGACTGTAACATGGCCCCCGCCTCCAATACAGTACATATCTACCACAGGGGACTGTAACATGACCCCCGCCTCCAATACAGTACATATCTACCACAGGGGACTGTAACATGACTCCCACCTCCAATAGAGTACATATCTACCACAGGGGACTGTAACATGACCCCCGCCTCCAATACAGTACATATCTACCACAGGGGACTGTAACATGACCCCCACCTCCAATACAGTACATATCTACCACAGGGGACTGTAACATGACCCCCACATCCAATACAGTACATATCTACCACAGGGGACTGTAACATGACCCCCACCTCCAATACAGTACATATCTACCACAGGGGACTGTAACATGACCCCCACCTCCAATACAGTACATATCTACCACAGGGGACTGTAACATGACCCCCACCTCCAATACAGTACATATCTACCACAGGGGACTGTAACATGACCCCCACCTCCAATACAGTACATATCTACAACAAGTGACCGTAACATGACCCCCATCTCCAATACAGTACATATCTACCACAGGGGACTGTAACATGACCCCCATCTCCAATACAGAACATATCTACCACAGGGGACTGTAACATGACCCCCACCTCCAATACAGTACATATCTACCACAGGTGACCGTAACATGACCCCCATCTCCAATACAGTACATATCTACCACAGGGGACTGTAACATGACCCCCACCTCCAATACAGTACATATCTACCACAGGGGACTGTAACATGACCCCCACCTCCAATACAGTACATATCTACCACAGGGGACTGTAACATGACCCCCACCTCCAATACAGTACATATCTACCACAGGGGACTGTAACATGACCCCCCACCTCCAATACAGTACATATCTACCACAGGGGACTGTAACATGACCCCCACCTCCAATACAGTACATATCTACCACAGGGGACTGTAACATGACCCCCACCTCCAATACAGTATATATCTACCACAGGGGACTGTAACATGACCCCCACCTCCAATACAGTACATATCTACCACAGGGGACTGTAACATGACCCCCGCCTCCAATACAGTACATATCTAACACAGGGGACTGTAACATGACCCCCACCTCCAATACAGTACATATCTACCACAGGGGACTGTAACATGACCCCGCCTCCAATACAGTACCTATCTACCACAGGGGACTGTAACATGACCCCCACCTCCAATACAGTACATATCTACCACAGGGGACCGTAACGTGATAAATAACTAGTCACCAAACAATTATTCCTGCATTTTTAAGAGATAAATTTTATTTCAATGTAGAATTGTACTTGAAAATATATGCATTAATTTTGATAATGTAAATAGGTTTTGTGTTGATACAAACCAGACGTACAATTTACCGAATGTGTTTATTTGATATTAATGACTAAGTTTTTAATGACGTCTATTAATCATCTGTAAAATTAGATAACAAATATTCTCACATTTTTAATCGATACAGGAGTAACGAGTATCCTTTTTGTCGTTTTTTTAATCACTTAGGCCATGCCATTTTAGTTTTATGTTGAACGTGACTTGATGACAAGTAGCATTAAAAAGAAACAAGATTAAACAATTGTTTCATCACTTAAGTGTTTTTTATGGTAGTTGATATGATATACCATCTGATGCATTATAACTTGTTTTCTCTGTATTAACGAATTTGCGTTATTTAGGACACTGGCACCAAACAAAACTAAAGTCTAACCTCGTTAACTCGATGCCAGTGGGGGTTGGCGTGGAGGTGGGGGTGGAGTGGGAATAAGGATGGGGTCGGGTTCCACAAAAAAAAACTTAGGTAAGATACCCGAGTATTCGAAGTAAGCGAGTATCAATTCTATTTAAGTTAAGCTTTCGGAGCTGAATTTTACTTCGAGTTATCAGAATTCGACATTACGAAGTTTTGTCTGTATTTATAATTTAAATACATTATGTTTAATACATATACGGGCGTTTATTAAGATCATGAATGAATTAAATCGAAGTTGAATCAAATGAGAAGGTATATACTGTACATCTATGAATAATTAACTTTAATGGATATTTCGCACAAATTCGGATTTTTCCCCCATAAATTGTGTAAAAAAACATATACCAGTGTTCTTATGGAAATCGTACGCCTCAATTTACCACGCTATTTAACTTGTGGTAATTCTTTATTATAGATCTAGAATTAGATCAAATTGCAAACGCACACGAGGCCCTGCTGGTGTCATACAGGTTTACTTTTAATCGGAACCCCTTGTGATTTTCTAAGCTATCAGACGTAGACACACAGACAGACAGACAGACAGACAGGCTCATTATTTCCCCTGAATAGACATAAGATGTTTTGACGCTGACAATTGTCTTAAGATCATTAGAAAGTGTTCTTTAAAAACGGTTCAAAACAGCCAGAAATGTTGTAACTTTTCCGGAACATCCGTTTAACGGTTTGGTGGACAGTTGAATGAATGAATGGATGGATTTTTTCCCCGGTTTTCGCCAACTCTGTACACTGAAAGTTGTACGATACAGTGGTGTATTTACCCGACATTTTATACATGCGAATGAATAGTAAAATCGACAGATCTTGTAGATTTTAAAAAGAGTATATTATACAGTGAAACCTCACTACACCGGCACTGTATGGGACCGAGTGAATGTGTCGGATACGACAGTGTGTCGGTAAAGTTAGTGTCAGCAATGACAGTGAAGCATTTAGTCGCGTTCTGTTGGATATGGCCGAATTTTACAGGATGTCGTTAAAGTCAGTGGTCGGTAAAGTCAGGTTTCACTGTATACACAATGTATATATATTTATATAATTAAAAGTAAATAATGACCTTGTGATGGATATACATAGTAATAATAATAAAAAACACAAACCAGAAAATCAGTGATTTTCTGGTTTGTGTTTTTTTTTTTTATTATTATTACTATATTTATATATACATATATATATGGGGCAAAGAAGTAATTCAAACAGTGTAAACAATAAGGTTTGTTAAATTTTCGAGGCAATCCGCCCCTTTATCAAAACACAAAAAATCACAAATACAATCACATAATATATATAAGAAGTACTGGAAATACAATAAAATACAATAAGAATAATGTTTTAGTAACTGGAGAAACCACAATGAACCCTTCGGCAAACGTGGGCCGAAGGCGGATACTAGCGTGACTGCATCATGTTCAAACACTAGAACACTATATATATATATATATATATGTGTGATGATGTATATGGATGAAAAGTCCATTGGATTTAAAAAAAATTGGCTTGGCCTTACAATGAAATATGGCAATAAAACTACGAATTGCCGTCATTATGTTTGGTATAATGAAGACATACTCTCGTAATTTTCTACTTAGCAGACTTGAGTGCTGATAAACTAATTTACCGCGGGCTCAGCTGCTTCAATCAACAATACACTGTTGTGAGGGTGGATATTGGCAATTAATAATTTAAACATAATTTCATAGTTAAGATTTAATTTTCAGTGCGAGTTTATAGTTGATTAGATCTGTCTGTAGCGCTCTTGGGGGTCAGGGGTTGGGGTGGAGATTTTAATTTTTTATTGTTTGTTTGTTCATTTGGGTTTTTTTAGGGGGGGGGGGGGGGGGGGGGGGGCAGAGCAAAGGAAGGAACGTATACTGGGAAAGGAAATGTGAGACTATAAACCCAAGCCCTTCATAATGTATATCAAGATGATAATTTTAATATTCGATATCTTAGAGTCCTCAAAAATATTTGTACATGTATTCTTCAAGGAATTTCAGTAAAAGAGAAATCGAAATGCTTTGTCAACGGTGTTCAGTGAAGCACGTAACGACATCTGGATAGCGGACACACGCTTTCAGCATCAGGACCTGTCCCCTAATCCTCCTCCTCTCCCCCCCCCCCCCCCCCCCCCCCCCCCCCCCCAATAGACGCACACAGAACTTGAGTAAGCCAATGATTCATCAGTCATCACTGTCAAAAGGCAAACCTGACATTTAGAATCACCGCCATATTATAGGTTTCATCTTGACACATGTGAGTGGTTTTCCCTGATGACATTTCCACTTCAATACCCCACACCATAATGTACTGTAATATGCTACAATAGGGCTGTCGCTCCAGCTGTTATCTTTTGACGAGGTCGAGTTTTTTTGTTTTTTTGTTCCCGAATTCCATAGTCATTATATCATTATCTCTGTCATAAACGTATTTTATTAACTCATTTTTATTCTGTGATAAAAGATACGAATATATGTCCGTGTTTTGTAACATGGTTTTGCTTTCACCATAAATAAAATAGTTCCATAACACATTTATCATTCGATCAGTCTTGAAAGGATTGGCATATGTATGGTAAAGTGATAACCCCTTCCTTCCCCTATGAAGCTTGTCCTGCTGCATGCCCCCCCCCCCCCCCCCCCTCCAAATGAATAAATAAATAAACAGATAAAAAGAAAATGGAGATCACTAAAAGTTGACACTCTACAGAACCCAGTTCTTGGCTGCCTTCTACCAAGATGAGATTGAAGGGACTAAGACTAATCTGAATTCTCAAATGTAACATTAACATTTTTATCGCTTTTCTGTCCTTTTCTTTATTTGCTGACTGATCTTTCTTTTTTTTGATTTGTTCCCTTTCATCAGTGTCTCTCTAGAAGCAAGCAGTCGTACGACCCCTTGTTGGTATCTCCTTGACACCGTCTTCATATAACCTTGGTTGTTGGTATCTCCTTGACACCGTCCTCATATAACCCTGTTGTTTGTGTCCTCCTAGACACCCGTCCTCATATAACCCTGTTGTTTGTGTCCTCCTTGACACCCGTCCTCATATAACCCGGTTGTTAGTCCTCCTTGACACCCGTCCTCATATAACCCTGTTGTTGGTGTCCTCCTTGACACCCGTCCTCATATAACCCTGTTGTTGGTGTCCTCCTTGACACCCGTCCTCATATAACCCGGTTGTTTGTGTCCTCCTTGACACCCGTCCTCATATAACCCTGTTGTTGGTGTCCTCCTTGACACCCGTCCTCATATAACCCGGTTGTTGGTGTCCTCCTTGACACCCGTCCTCATATAACCCGGTTGTTAGTCCTCCTTGACACCCGTCCTCATATAACCCTGTTGTTGGTGTCCTCCTTGACACCCGTCCTCATATAACCCGGTTGTTAGTCCTCCTAGACACCCGTCCTCATATAACCCTGTTGTTGGTGTCCTCCTTGACACCCGTCCTCATATAACCCGGTTGTTAGTCCTCCTTGACACCCGTCCTCATATAACCCGGTTGTTGGTGTCCTCCTTGACACCCGTCCTCATATAACCCGGTTGTTAGTCCTCCTTGACACCCGTCCTCATATAACCCTGTTGTTGGTGTCCTCCTTGACACCCGTCCTCATATAACCCTGTTGTTGGTGTCCTCCTTGACACCCGTCCTCATATAACCCTGTTGTTTGTGTCCTCCTTGACACCCGTCCTCATATAACCCTGTTGTTGGTGTCCTCCTTGACACCCGTCCTCATATAACCCTGTTGTTGGTGTCCTCCTTGACACCCGTCCTCATATAACCCTGTTGTTTGTGTCCTCCTAGACACCCGTCCTCATATAACCCTGTTGTTGGTGTCCTCCTTGACACCCGTCCTCATATAACCCGGTTGTTAGTCCTCCTTGACACCCGTCCTCATATAACCCTGTTGTTTGTGTCCTCCTAGACACCCGTCCTCATATAACCCTGTTGTTGGTGTCCTCCTTGACACCCGTCCTCATATGACATTGGCTGTTGGTGTCCTCATAGACCCCCCCCCCCCCCCCCCCCCCCCCCCCCCCCCAGAATAGGTAGCCTTTTTTACCCCCCCCCCCCCTCCCCCCCGATCCCTTCAGAAGCGAGGGCCGGGGGAGGATTACCCCCCCCCCCCCCCCCCCCAACTTACAATGTATATGACCCTGGCTGTTTGTGTCTTTCTTGATCCCGTCATAATAAATAATACCCTGGGTGTTGGTGTCCACCTTGACCCCCGTCATAATAAATAAAACTCTGGCCGTTGGTGTCCCTCTTGACCCCCGTCATAATAAATAATACCATGGCTGTAAGTTTCCCACTTGACCCCCGTCATAAAATAAATAAGTCACTGGCTGTTGGTGTCTTCCTTGACCCCCGTCATCATAAGACCTTGACTGTTACGGTGACGTTAAACACTATAAAAACAAACAGCGTGCTCTGTCTTCGATCCCCTTATGTATTATTCCTTAGTTTCATCTCTCTCTGTCCGTTCCCTTTATTTAATCACTCCTTCCATCCTTTTGTCGTCCCTCGGTGGCCTACACATTTGACAGACAGTTTCTCACTGGCGCAATATTATCTCAAAATCAATAATATTAGTTTTCTCCCCAATTCCCACTTCATGCGGCTTTCCATTGCCGACAGATGTTTAATAAATGCCATCAAAATTATCAAGAACGCACCAAATTATCCCCTTAAGGTGAAATGAAAGCCTTTAGTATACAGAAACTTTCAGATACTTTCCCGTTAAGTAATAGTCGAAAACGATTGGATAATTGTTAAGATTTTACGAGGCGTTTGAAGCCATTCTCATTAATGAGTCTGATATTTATCGTATGAAATCCGAGCGAGCTAAATATGATTAGTATATTAACAATTAATAGTATATATTTACAAAAGGCTTTATCGATCTCTAAAAACCACGAGACGTGACGCAGCTATTTATCCATTATGACGTCATAATACCAATCAGTCTGTAAGCCTAGGAGGCTCTCCTTGCCGTACTTTGGCAAAATATAAAAAGTACAATGGTCGATCAAATTATGTATGTTTTTTATGCATTTTTGTGATTCCTTAAAATATTTAACATATATTGTTATAATTCTGTAATTTGTTCCTGGGTTAATTTCGTATAATATATAAACAGTTCTACAGATGAATATTCCATGATTGAGTCCCTAACAGAGAGGGGGCCGCGTTGGCCGAGTGGTTAAAGTGTCCCGTCACTAGCCCTCCACCTCTGGGTTGCAAGTTCGAAACCTACATGCACGTGGGGCAGTTGCCAGTTACTGACCGTAGGCCGGTGGTTTTTCTCCGGGTACTCCGGCTTTCCTCCACTTCCTAAACCTGGCACATCCTTAAATGACATTGACTGTTAATAGGACAAAAACAAACCAAACATTAACAGAGATACTCTTTAGCGACTCGGCGAGAAGTAATAGCTATAGGTGCAAGGGAGATAGAAATTTGACAATACATACGTGCCCAGTTAAAAGACGCCGTCGCAGTGACGACTGTTTTTATCCGATTTCCAAGAAATGTTATACACTGCTGGCATCCATTACCTCTTAGAGGAGTTCGAATGTGTGGCACTATTGTCAGTACTTTTTTTCGATTTCCCAATTGTACCAATTTCATTTTTTGTATTTCTTGCAACAGTGCACGCACGCACACGCACGCACACACACGCACACACTCACTCTCACAACGTTACACCTTTTTAAAGACACCATCCCTTGAACGAGTTCGTGTAAGCAAAGAAATAAGGTCACCTTTACTATAAATACATTGTAAATTTCATGCCATCACTATATCAAACTTTTTGTATCCGGTTGCCATGCAAACACCTTAATTCACATGTTTATAGCAACTACAGCTCGTCTAAATTCGAGTTTGTGTCTCGAGTTTTTTGGTGAAAACGTGAGAAAGCCGAATTTCCATTGTAAATATATTTTAGGAAATGTTGAATCAATGATGAATTTTAAATTCTACTAGAAAGTACATGATCATAAACATATTATTGTTGGATATGTTAAATGTTTAGTTTAAATTGTGTTTTATATGTCAATTTCCATTTAACAACATATATACAACATATAAATGATACAAAAAGGAATCAGAAACAAGTGACAAAACACTTATATAAATCTGACACTAAAAATATTTGACAGTGCTAAATGTTTGTGACGGGTTAGCGGTCAAAGGCAATTTACTGTAGAAGACTACTACTAGTAGTTTAATTTTCCAACACATGGACTCTGCCGTCTGCAATGCCTCGTTGTATAAGAAATTCCGCTAGAGGACGTGGGCATAGTAAAATATGTGCAGATAAATTATCGCTATAAACTGCTCACCAAACGTAACTACACATTCAATAAAAAGCAATATAAATCAAAACAAAAATGTTGTCAAAGGCTGTCAAATGCAATGTATGTATTTTCTAAAAATAGATATAACCTTTTATGACGTCAACTGAACTCTGACACGTGTCCCAATATGTGACTTGTGACGGCAACACACTGAGCCGACAGAAACAAGAACGGATTTTGTAAAATCATAGCCCTCAAGGGATGTCGTCGTACGTAGTAAAGCCATGCGAACATAGAAGCGTGAAAGGTCGCCATGGTTATGGAATATTACACGATTTATCTTCATCCGTATGTCTATCTGATGGAGGTTTGTGACGTGATGTCCCCGTGGAAAATCTTCGTGTTCAATAAAAATCGCATTCTGATACGAAATGTTCCACTTGAAACGGAACCTGTGGCCATTATTGCAAGTATGCTGGGTAATTTTACGAGTTTAATCGCTCCAATTAAAACATAAGAAACCTAAGCTGGGAAATCGATCGCGGACTCTAACTCCGGAATCAGCGGCTATATAACATCCAAATCGCCCTCAAAGGAGTTCCGATTTTCTTCTTTGCTTCGTTTTACATAATAAATTGCTTTAAAATTTCCAGAGATGCCGGTTTCGATGTATGGATGGTGGCATGTGTATTTGTTTCTATCAAAATTAAAAAAGCATAAATGTTTGAGCGGAGACGAAATGTTTAGCACATGTACAGTATATGGAGAAATAAAATATATGTATTCCGACACTCACTTACAGAGGGCGACACTCTGCCGATATATCTGAATATTATGAGCAGATCTTGAAATAAAATGCGTTTTGAAATAGTTTGTATGCCAGCCGTTATATCGGATGTCAAAATGCGTTTTGAGTTAAATATGTTCATCTGCTAGCCCCTATATGAATTCCAACAGATTGCATCAAATATCCGGCGTTTAAGCCCAAAGAAAACATTTAAGAATGGACCATCCATGCGTAATACATGTACCACTGGCACTCGGTGAGGTAGTTCTCTTTATTTGTATACTCAGTTCAGAGAAGGGTCGTCCTTTTAAAGCCATTTTGTAAAGGTTTTGTAAAGATTTTCAATCTGTAAAGCAAACATGTCTTTTATATATAAAAAATAAAAAAGTAGTTCTCTACGGCAACTTGCCCGTATTTGATAGATATTGATAAACTATTACTTCGTTGTTTTTCCAATGAACTTACTGAGATATTAAAAGTATTGTTTCCAAATGCATTATTTAAGACGTTATGCTTCCTTACTTGATCATGAACAAACACAATTTTTGCGAAAAGAGTAAAGACTTGTTTATTGATGACGACAGATTTTACAGGTACACACGAATTGATGACACGTTTTACACAATGTTTAATGACGTTATCTAAAAGAAATCACAATAACTAGTAAGTTAAAACATGTATAACATTATCTAAACTGTAAAATATAACTAACGACACATTTTGAAGTAGGCAAGAATTAATGAAACTATTTCGAAGGTCTACAAGATTTATAATCATGCAACACAGGAACTGATGACGTATCTAAATAGATGCACAAGAATTAATACCGCTATCTCAAAATGGACAGAGAAAGACACACGGATCGGGGACACATTAGTTGGTGTCAAATTTAAACGTACACAAGAATTGATGACAAGTGTACACAAGAATTGATGACAAACTTACATAAGAATTGATGACAAACATACACAAGAATTGATGACAAACGTACACAAGAATTGATGACAAACGCACACAAGATTTGATGAAAAAAGGTACAAATTATGACCGATTTGAAAGATATACACGAACTTTTATTTTAAAGGTGTAAAAATAATATATGTGCTATATGAAAGGTGCAATGTCTTCCGAAAGTCATTTTTTCCGTTCTAGTGTTGTCACGCAGAAAGATCACGTGTTGAAATTAAAGATCGTGTGATTTGTACATATGCATTCAAATAATAGAACATAAATGAAGAAAATGCATACCGTAGTTATCAGGCGGGCTGGCACATGAAGTAAGTGTTCTCAGTAACAAATGTATCAAGCCAAATGCTATTTCACGCAAACCGTCTTTGCAAACGAAACTTAACTGCACACACAAAATATTATAATCAAGCAAGTTTAAAGAGATTCCGCTGAAATCTCAGCACCAGAGCAACAGATATGCAGATTTGTAAAACCAAATATATTTCAAAAGTGTAAACACGTGATTTTTGTACTACGAAGAAGAGATGAATCTGTTGCAATATTTTTCTTTTTTACTTCGCTATTCATATTGACTTTCAGCTTGAAATCTACTTGTGTTTCACATAAAGATCGGGTTTGTACCTGTGAGAGAAAACTTAATTATAAACGAACTCGATCCGCCATGTTGATGACACAAAGATACCCAGAAATACGGAAGACTATTTGATTTCAATTTGAGCTCAACATGTATGTATCGACAATAGTGTGCCTTGTGAGCACTGGTTTTTGAATAACAAACAGAAATCTGAGTGCCAATGTAATGCAATGTCGTATTATCGTTAGTCAAATCTCGGTATTCTGCCGAACCAGACGAACCCGGATCGCAAAGATAACTAACAACTGATATACTCCAGCTTGACTGGTGTGTCAAATGTCGGTTGATGTTCTGAGCTACTAATATGGTTAGGACGGCACGCGCCCACAAACGTGTTTGGTAGAAAACATGTATTATATATATATATATATTTATCACACAATCGACCTTTTATCCATTGAATTCGCGGTGTAATATTTTTTCATATGTCACTAGTGTAATATACCCTGGACGACGACGACGACGACGACGACGACGACGACGACGACGACGACGACGACGACGACGACGACGACGACGACGACGACGACGACGACAACAACAACAACGACGACGACAACAACAACAACAACGACGACAACAACAACAACAACGACGACGACAACAACAACAACAACGACGACGACAACAACAACAAAGACGACGACGACAACAACGACGACGACAGGGCAACAACAGCAATAACGACGACGACGACGACGACGACAACAACAACAAAGACGACGACGACAACAACGACGACGACAGGGCAACAACAACAATAACAACGACAACGGCGACATGACCTACGTACTGTGTATTTCAATTGGTATACGTGTCAGCCAAAAAGCACCCAATTTCTTTAGGGAACAACCAACCAATCGAAAAAATATATTTTTGAAACAGCCCCTGTGTATAGAACGTTGAGCCAAGGATAAAATGTCTGGCAGCCACTGATTGGCCAGTATGTTATGAAGTGAGAAAATAGATATGTAGCCTGATAGGTAACTATCAATAAGAAATGTTGATATAAATTTCTTAATTCCGATTGGTTTTTTCCCCAAAAGTTCACGTAATAATAGTAAACAGGTAAACATTTAAGATTTTTGAGAATTTTTACTGCGAAATTCACCTATTTTCAAAATGGCTACCCTGGAGAAAATTTGAGCTGAAGGACCCAACTTTTTTTTTTCATTAGGTGTTATATCAGACCCTAAACTTTTGTTATAAACCATAATCGTCATATTTAATTCAAGCATTTGAATGAAATAATCCAAAACGTTAACACTAAGGTCTATGGGAAAACAATTGGTTGGTTGGTCTCTATTAAAACCCAACCTACATTTGTTTCATATACATGTAATTGAATGACTATGAATTTGAGCTACACAACATATTTGCATAGGATGTTGTTTATCCCTCCCATGGAATGTCAAGAATGGTCTGATGACGCATTGGAAAGCGCCACGACGACAGGGGGTTCGATTCCCGCTGGACGTACAAACAAAGAAAGGTCATAGGTCACCAATCGATCTACGTGAATCCTACGGGTACTCTAGTTTCCTTCCACGTTCAGACCCCTGCGCGCCATCGTTGATTAGTAGATGGCGCCTCTGTTGCTATGCTAACTCGCTAACAGTCCTTACGAGACTTTAATGATTGAACAAGGAAATATTTATCTGATGAGTGACTCTGCCTTCACGCTCGTACAGAAGTTTTTTTTTCTTTATTACTTTTCGGGGGGCAGTAGCTAGTGCCTACCTCACAAAAAAAAAAAAAAAAAAAAACATAAGGGAGGTCCATCGCAATCGGATTGAAGTGTCTTGTGCCCAAGACATAGTCATAAAAAAGTCTGTGATTTAAGCTTCTTCAGAATTACAGATCGCCCCGACTTGTGATCCATCCGTACGCTTTCATAGTTTTCATAGTACATGTACGCTGTTGTACCGGTTGATAACAACTCCCGTATACTGGGTTCGAATCCGCTATCTTCCGCCTACGATCTCGGATGTCGCTGTTGCGCCGATCGGACTTGAAACATGTGCTGAGTCGGACGTTAGTATAATGAGTCGAAATTATGCCTGATATCGCCGTAAGAATGACAGAGAAATGAGACTTTGAAGAGTCTAAAAAGGAAAGGATAAAATATGAAGCCTTTCATGAAATCAGTGCGGCGCCATAACACAATTTATTTGTACAAATCTGCATAAGTACAATACATTAGCATATATACAGTGTCCTTGATAAAACGGCTTTTATTGCTCGACTTCGTCTAAATGTCTGCAAGTGACATTGGAGGAAGTTTCCAGACCCTCCCACACCCAATGAACATTTGGCGTCACTACCATTGGCGGTGACAAACTCACTGAGAACAATGGCTTAGCTGACTTGTAAATTAGACATTGATGGGAATCTCAAGTCAATTACAAGCCGCTCCCAAACAGGAAATGACCTATTGATAAAAAACAGTACCGTCACGCCAGCCTCGTTATCACTTTCGCGATATCAGATTCTGATAATTTCAAAAATAGCGAAAACGTGTCTGAAAACCCTGCAATGGGACTTAGTGAAAAACTTAAAAGGCGGACAAGTACTAATTAAGATGAAAATTAAAGGGAAGCTCTCCGGGAAATATCTTAAATTGTAATTTAGGAGAAGATGACTACACCAAGAGTCACTACAAGACGTTCAATATGGTGGACCTTGTTCCCAGGGAAGCGTAAGACCTTATATATGTGACGTTGAGCTATACATCACAGTATTAGGAGTGACGTGACTCTATTGAACCGTCTAGGACTAGCTAATGAATGCGCTAGGTCCCTTTACTCTTTCGCTGTATGGCCCCTAGGGGATGTCTGGGACTCAATGAACATTTGCCACATGTCCCTGTACCAACATGTTTATAGTGATTGTGCTGACAAAACGCGACATAACTATCTGTTCGCTGGAGTGGCCACAGCTATAGCTTTGACAGTGTTTTATGAATTCTGTTCGTGTTGGTATTACTCAACCCAAAATTGAATTACCATCAGTCATTTTCTGAAGACTTGAACGTTGTTTACGAAACCTCTGGTCTCGAAACACTCGATTTTATTACTAACAAGCTAAAGCCAGTGTTTTTTTTCTTACGGTATACTTTAAACAAAATTCGGCTTGCTTTAGAACTAACATTGCTTTAGAACTAACATAAATTCTGTCTACCAGCTCATGGACGGGTCAACTCACTGCTTCAATATCTTAACACATTTGTGTTAAAACCACGTCTCCTTAACATATTCAATAATGTCGCGAAGTTCTAGCAATTGAAATGGAAACGAATTGCCACTACCAGACCGGGATTCGAACCCGGGACCTCCGAACTCGAGACGGACGATCTAACCATTTAAGCTACATTATAAGCCTGCCCATCGCCGCTCTGTCCAGCTAGTTCCGCTACATTCCTTCCTCCTTTAACAAAGTCCCCAAATCCGAAGACAAATTCGAGACTCTAAACGTGGACATTTAGTTGGGCGCTAATTGTAATAGGAGAGCAAAAATGCAACGACTAGACTGGGACTCGAACCCTGAACCTCCGAACTCAAGACGGACGCTCTTTCCCGTCTCCAATCAGACAGACGCTCTAACCATTCGAGCTTTCAGTCAAGCTCAGTTCCGCTATGATTGTAAAAATACTATTTTGTCTTGAAATGTAACAATATGAAAAAAAAAAAAATGTTGGAATCATTTTTACGAAAAATATGATATCACAACATCATAAAGGATGTAGCAGGCCATTAGGAAAAAAATGTCACATCGCATGAAATGTCTCGAAATTGTTGAGCTATTAGACCCATACATTACCCTGTTCGTGGAGTCCGTTGTAGAGACCGAGCATATTCCCGCGAGATCTTGTATGCGTAAACGAGACTATAGTTTTCAGACATTTATAACAATCTTATACATGTATTTAAGTATGTAATCGTTAAAAACAGATATGCTGTTCCGAGATTTATTGGTTAAAGGAGACGACCATCCTGTTAGAGTAGAATCCCGCTCTCCGGTGCGGAATACAATTAAGAATGTAAGGACCGATTTAGTATAATAAAATGCATCTTCTTAAGTCGTTTCAAGGAAAACAAGTAAATTTTACATTTGGCATATGTTTTCGTAGAGGGGAAAAGAAAGTGTGGAATGCAAAAATTATTTTATGTTATACCTTACGCCTTTCTCAAGTCTTCGTCTGAAATCTGCTTTAGTGATTTTGCTGGAGATTTTCAAGTACTGTTGTAGTTTAACAATGCACAGCTGACTTTTACGTGCAACAGAGTTGTGCAATGTATCACAAGGCCTGTAGTTGAAGATTACGTTTTAAGTCTATTTCCATTGTACAAGACAGACACCAAAACTGGCGGCCTTAGTATGAACCTTGCTACATGATGCAGCTACCCGGTCAAAGTTCTTCCCAGTTTAAGGCAAATATCTTAGAATTCTTGGAAACTTTTAACGTCCGGTTTATAAAAGTTCCAGATTAGTATAAGTACATTTAGAAATAAACATAAAAGTATACTCAGACAGTATGACGTTTGCTATACAAGTTGAAATGTAATTATCTAACAAAAAACCATGACGTCATAGTTGCTGAGACATTATGACGTCAGAATCATTGTTATAATTGCATTTTGGGATCGCGCAACTCTAGCCTAGCTACGAGCTTTAATGTACACGTATTTCCTACCTCCTTCTTGTATATAGATAAACATGGGCTGTACATTTACGAAAGTAAGAGATTCGCGGTCACGTGACGAAGACGAGAAATTGTCGGAAATTATCAGCAAGAGTTCAAGTTTTACGGACTCCAAAAAGGATCTGGAGTGTCACACTTCACCGGCTACGAGGGACGTTGTAGAAAAATGCCAGCAAGCTCTGTCTGTGGCAAATACGACAGACGATGACGTAATTAGTCTACGAATGTACCCATCAACTGACATGGACGAATATTCGGATGCACAGAGCACCGAAAGTGAAATGGATATCCCATACTATCGAGAGGATTCGTCGGACTTGAGACACTATACAACCAGCAGTGTTTCGTCATCGATAACAGGGAAAAGTCGATTTTCTTCTAAACTTTCATCGAAACTATCCAGCTTCTTCCGTAAGGCAAAGTCAGGCAGTCTAAACAACCAAGACGAAGTGTCAAGAGACAGCGACACTGGGACAGGATATGGATATGAAGGTGACATGTCATCAAGTGGATGGGAAAGATCCCCAACCCCTACACGCCAAGACATGAAGGAATCTATACTCCAAAACACAAACAGCAGATTGTCCGACTTATCACGAATGGTGGCATCCAGGAGAGGGATTCATGAGTATCAGGCTCTGACACTGATTCACGATATTTTGGAAAAAAGTGAAATGTCAGAACTAGAAATAGAAGACGATGGTAGATCATCTTCTTCCTCAAGCAGTGCAGATTCCATTTTGCCTTCTCAGCTCAACTTCCGCGTTTTAGCCAGACCCAATGCCGCAAGAGGAACCAGAACCATCGCCCACACTGTTCCGGACCCAGCGGAAATAGCCCACCACATTGAGGAATTTGAAGCGGAAGTCGAGAAACTGATTGATAAGCATGCAGTAGCGACCAGGGACTACCGGAACAGACAACTTCGACCAGGGGTAAGCAAAATCCTCAATATCAATCTTCAGTAATATTATATTATAGTGTACATCATATAAACGTCTAGCCGTATATTATAGTGGGACCGGCAGTATATAAGTGTAACATTAACTGACTTCAGGGAGCACGTGGTCCCCGCCTGCCGTCCTTCAGCCTCCAGTTCCAGGATCGCAGAACAGACACGGGTTCCGACAACGTCATCGGAACCGGAAGCAGGTACAGCAAATACTTTTCCAACTCTGTGACTCGCCCTCAACTGACAGTGCAGGGACTCTCCGCAACAGACGATCGGCTCATGCAGTGGATGGTCAGTCAGCAGAGGAGGGACTCCGAGCGAAAGTAGAGTGAAGGTGAGCTTCATGTTCTGTTGCTGGTTATGGTGTTAAATCAAGAGAGGCTCCGAACTAAAATTCATTTTGGAAATAAATGACACTTAGAAAAAAGAGGATAGGTACATGTGGTAGATCTAATTGATTAAACAGTTTGACGTCGATATACATGTGGTGTCGCTGTGCATGATTGTAACTGGGTAGACTATACGATGAACATGATACTTTTAATAATTAACCGTTGGCTAGTATCTTACCCAGTTAAATTTTTCGTAATTTAACAGGATAAAAGATATTTATATTTAGTGTTAATTTCAATTTAAATTTCAGATGGATCAAAGAGATGTATTAGAGAAGTTAAATGACGTCATCATGATGACTGAGGAAAGACTTTTCAAGCAATCTTTGATACGAGACTTCAGATTTATCTTTTAAGGCGATGTAACGGCATTCACCAAACGCCTGTAGCATAATTTTAAAACGAAAGTTTGATAAGAATTAGTCACCTGGGATAATCATATATGCAACTATATGATTTTACGCGTAGGCCGCAAGGAAATAATTAATACTTAAGAAAAAAAAAAAACATATATCGTTGTTGAAGATACGAGCACAGGAATCGAGCCAAGTGCCCGGATTCAAGTGATGAGCTTTAGGACTTGGAACGAATTATCAATATACATCCTCACCTGGATTTTACTTCTTATTAATTCGGTTTATTACGAAATTCATTTATATTATTCATCAATTTACATTACGTTTTCTACTTGGTTTTAAATGATGAACAGATAAATGTTTATTATACGTCAGGTGACCAATCAGTGCTATGTACGCAATGGGGATTAATGCCCTCCTTAAGGACCCAATCTACAGACAAGGGGACCTAACTCTTATATGTACAAAAAATGTTATCAATAATAAAATTGCACAAAAAATTCATAGTACTTGTGTTATTTCTATTACAAACAAAAAAGGAATAAATTAAGGCCAAAGGTCACACTCCTTTACCTATCGATAAAATTGTCATGACCTAGATTGACATTTTTCAGATTTGTATAGATACATGTATAATTTTTTTCTTCTGATCCCAAGGCTTATTGGAGATTGATCAAAAGGCTTATGAAATCCAGTGGTACTTCACAGACCATCCCTACTCTCATTGATCCTGCGAGTGAAAATTTAGTTAATAGTGATGAAGATAAATCCAATTTGTTGAATGATTATTTTTGTAGTATAACTCGTATTGATGATAGTAACACCCCTCTTCCCGAAGTACCACCCAAAACCAATACAACTCTTAATTTTGTCAGATTAGATTATAGTGAAATTAAAGATGTGTTAAAAACTTTGAAACTCGGCAAGGCCTCGGGTCATGATGAAATAAGTCACCATATGTTAAAGAATGTTTGTAACACTATTTGTAAACCACTTGAAATATTATTTAATATGTCACTAACTACGGGTGTTTATCCCAGGGCATGGAAACTAGCAAAAGTTATGCCTTTATTTAATCTCTCTATTATCCACTGTTGGTAAAGTTTTTGAGCGTGTTATTTTTAAACATATCTATAACTATTTTCTAGAGAACTCATTGTTTTATAAATACCAGTCTGGTTTTCTACCTGGCCATTCCACCGTATATCAATTGATAGAAATGTATCATAATATTTGTTTATCGCTTGAAGAGAAAAAAACATACCTGTATTGTATTTTGTGATATTTCCAAAGCCTTTGATCGTGTCTGGCATGAAGGTCTATTAGTAAAATTAAAATCATATGGAATAGGAGGTGAACTGATCGTTTGGTTAAAGGATTACTTACATCAAAGGCAGCAAATGGTATGTATTAATGAGTCTGTCTCAAAATTGAGCTCAATTGATGCCGGGGTTCCGCAAGGTTCGATCTTAGGGCCTCTATTATTTTTGATATACATTAACGATATAGCAGATTTTTTTTATTCAGCTTCTTGTCTTTTCGCTGATGACACCTCTCTTCAATGTTCCTCCTCTTCTTGTATTCAAATTCAAACTATTCTTAATAGAGATCTGGAATCTCTTAATACTTGGGCCAAAACCTGGCTGGTCACTTTTAATCCTGATAAAACTGATGTACTTTTTATCACGAATAGAAATGAAATAGATGAAATATTAGAGCTTGAATTTGACGGAACATTTTAGACTTTGCAGATAGCCATAAGCATTTGGGTGTTACTTTAAACTCTAGTGTAAAATGGGGGGATCATGTAGAAGCTATATACACTTCTGTTATGAAGAAAATATATGCTCTGAGAAAATTGAAATTTATACTTAGACGAGACGCTCTATTGAGAATTTACCTAACTTTTATTTTACCAATCTTAGAGTATGCTTGTGAATTGTGGGATGGATGTACTAAATTAGAACCTGAAAAGTTAGAAAAAGCCCAACGCGAAGCGGCAAGAATTATCACGGGTCTTCCATCATATGCAAGTGTTTACGCCTTACAATTTGAAACTGGTTTAGAAACTTTGTCTGCTAGAAGAAACAGGAGAAAACTTCAACTTTTGTATAAGATGCATAACAATCAAACTCCAGAGTATATTTCTTCTTTACTTCCCTCTACTGTTCAAGATAATGTTAGGTATCCATTGAGAAATGTAAATGATTATAGAATCCCATATTGTAGATTATCGTCAACTTCCTCTTCATTCTTACCGTCTACGCTTCGTTGTTGGAACTCCCTTGAAAATCCTGTCAGATCGTCGGCTTCT